>NC_085030.1:5717073-5770605 GCF_963692335.1 Osmerus eperlanus | reverse complement strand
TGACATGTCTATTAATTAGTTACCAACAGTTGACAAAGTGAAAGTCATTTTAACGTAAAGTAACTCTATTGAATGATAGACAAAGGCCTATTTGTCACACAAGCTAACATGTTAGCGCAGGGCTCTATTTACAGAACATACTAATAGGAGAGAATGTGCGTGACTGCTCACAGTGCATAGCATGTGATGCAAAAACATTCCTAGCTGGTGGGTGTGTGTCTGTGTGTCTGTGTGTGTGTGTAGGTGTGTGTGTGTGTGTGTGTGTGTGTGTGAGTGTATGTGCTGGTAGCGCTCTCGTGGAAATCCCTTAGCATTTCAGTGTGAGCCGTTTTCTGGGAACCAAAGAAATCTGCGATTCACAACTCAGTCACCCCCTTCCCCTGTCCTTACCCTTTGACTCTGGGACCGTAGTAGCAACAATACAGGGGGTTTTCAGCCCTGCGTCCTGTAGTCTGGCTGCTCCGGGCCTGATAAGACCGCCTGATGGATAGGTTTAATCAGGAAGCCACAGGGATCAGAAGACCAGAAGACAGATCAATCAAAGCCTGGGGTTTATAAAAGAGAGGACGTTTTTATCAGCCTCGGGACCGTCTATCCCCGGTCCGTTCTGGCGTGGTGAGCCCAGCCTCGCCCACAACCCGGCTGTTAGGAGACGGAGAAATACGCATTAAGGGATTCATGCTCTGCTGGCTACGCCGCCATCATTCTCCAATTGCTGTGCTTTTAAAGCGCTGGGTTTTTAACGTGCCCTGTTTTTCAGTGTGGAGGTGAATTTCCGTTCGAAGGATACCCGTTCAGTTCCGTGTTCCTCAGTGTCGGCATATTCAAGGGGAATCCTATCCGAGGTCGCTATCTCTGTTTGGCAAACGTCTCCCCCTCCACGGCCCCGCTAATGAGCCAGCAGAGAGTGTCCCCCTGCTCGTCTCCACGGTGACAGAGACAAATCACTTCCGCTCGCCACGACCCTCGTAGGAGAGGGGCAGTGTTACACGAGGCAGGATGTCTATAGCAGTGTATTGGACAGCAAATTGACTGTCCTAATCTAGTAGACGGCCCTCGTTAGAACTATTAACAGAGAGGGGGGGTGGGGTGGGGAGGGGGGGAGAGGCTGGGGAGGGATAGCACAGAGGGAAGCTGTTTAGCCTGGGATACTCTGCCTCTGGAAAGCGCTGGCAAGAAACGACCAATAAAACACTGTTGAGCGTGAGACTGAAGACAGCGTTTGATATGGTTAATGGGCTTGTTGGAGATAACCTCATTCTTCCCGTGGGTTCTGTACATTAAAAAAAAAAACTCGCCCGTGGCCTCGTAAAGACGTTCCCACGTGTTGTCTGAGAACGTTGTCAGAATGTGGGGTGTTCTCTGCTGGGAGAGCAATCTGATCATTATTACCACCATCTGTAACACACACTCGGGCTTAATCTTCACAAGCCCACCACAGCTGACTCCTCAGTCCCCACCTTTCCCCCAGAGCGCGTGTGTGTGTTTGCGTATGTCTGTGTATGTGTGTGAGTGTATATGTGTGTGTGTGTGTGTATGTGTGTGTGTGTGTGTGTGTGTGTGAGAGTGAGCAGCTGTGCTCTTGTCATGCCGTGCGCTTTGGGGTCGAAGCTTATTATTCCAACCCACTTGACCAGTCTACATGGAGGGAGCGTGGTCCTCCAAGCAGAACCCACACAACCCCGATGAAACCATCGCAGCCTCTCGACACACAGCCGAGCAACGCACATACCAGACACTCCTGGGCCCCCTTCATCCCCACCACCCTCCAGCCAGACCCCCCCCGTCGCCGCCCCATGCCTTCAAAGGCTCGTCACAGAATGCACATCTAATGCAGAGGGAAGGCTGGTAAAAGCCACAGCCAACCGACGGCTTTGAAACAACCTGAACACAACCTCCAAGGAGAGGCCATTTCCCCTCTGTCGCCTGCGATTCCGTTCCTGTGGAATGGAAGTGTGTGTGTGTTTGTGTGTGTGTGTGGGGGGGGTGATATGGTAGCTATATCTAAGGTGCTTTGATGATTAGGCCATTCCAGCCACCTCGAGGACCACGACTGAAGATGAGACTTTCCCATCCAGTGACTGCAACTCTCCCCCCCTTGACGTTAAACACATTCCTGCATTCATGTTTATTTCAGATATGAGGGGTGGACTCCAGCATATTTAACATGCTACGGTTTGACATGCCTGCTTCCCTGAAATGCACGAGACACGCTACAATCAGAGCTGTATAAATAAAACAACGGCTGGAAAAACAAAAATACTTCGCAAAGGGGAGCTGAGTGTATGTGTGTGGTTTGTTTGTGTGTGTGTGTGTGTGTGTGGTTTGTGTGTGTTGTGCGTGTGCGTGCGTGCGTTTGTGTGATTTGTGTGTGTGTGTGTGTGCGTGTGTGTGTCAACAGAGAGGCTTTTATCTCGGCGAGCAGAGATGGAGAAGCAGACGTCTGTGCTGGGGTTTGAGCCTGTCACATTTCACACAAGCAGAGACCAAGACAGAAACCTGGAGAATACCCTACCTCCAATCACATTTAAATCTAAAATAACAACTCGGAATAAAGTTTGAAGGGAAAAAAACCCATCCAAACTTTGCAGTGGGAAAAACAATAAAGAAACAAACCCATGCTGATATAACAACCATCCAGCAGCGGTGAGACACATACCGTGATAACCATGGGTACCTATTGTTATAACCTTCTCCTAGAATCCAACATATATTAGTCTGTATGAGAATAAGTATGAGAATACCAGTCAAATCCTTCTGCTTCATAAACGGTGTGGTGGAGCGAAGAGGTTTGGGGTTATTGTGTTTGTTTTAGCGCACCTCAGCGGTTCTGGAGAGATGAGAGGCCTTCCACAGGCGAGCAGCTCTCAGGGGGAGAACAAACAGCCGTGGTAACATGGAACATGTGTGAAAGATGAAGCCGAGTTTCTCATATGAGCAGGGTGAATTATGGAGGCTGCGACCCGCGGAGCTCCAATCACCACTGAGATGTTCCTGCGAAGGGCTGGAAACAGTGGACCCCCCGACTGGCTCAGACAGGAGGCTTACGTAAAACACACACGTATAAACACACACACACCCACGGATACAGATACACACACAGATACAGACACACACAAACACATAAAGGCACACACATAAAGACAAACACACACACATTGCCAAGATGGCCGTTGTGGAGCGAATCTCTCTCCATGTGCTGGCCAGACTCTGACAGTGACATCTCCATTCACTCTGGAATTCTCTTTCTTTCTCTGTCTCTCTCTCTCTTTCACACACACACAACACACACACCACCAGGACTGTAGGAGGAGTAGCAGCATGAAAGCCATTCTCCCTCCCTCACGGCCTCCCTCCCACCTTGCCTGCCTTCTCCTCTTTTCCTGCCTCTCTACCTCCCTACCATTCCTAACTAGCTCTCTTCCTCCCTACCCTCCCTGCCTCTCTTCCTGTGTCCCTGCCTAACTCCCTGCCTCTGTCCCTCCCTCCCTCCCTCTCTCCCTCTCTCCCTCTCTCCCTCTCTCCCCCTCTCTCTCTCTCTCTCTCTCTCTCTCTCTCTCTCTCTCTCTCTCTCTCTCTCTCTCTCTCTCCCTCCTCCCTCCCTCCCTCCCTCCCTCCCTCCCCTCTCTCTCTCTCTCTCTCTCTCTCTCTCTCTCTCTCTCTCTCTCTCTCTCTCTCTCTCTCCCCCCCCCCCCACCTCTCTCTCTCTCTCTCTCTCTCTCTCTCTCTCTCTCTCTCTCTCTCTCTCTCTCTCTCTCTCTCTCCCTCCCTCCCTCCCTCTCTCTCTCTCTCTCTCTCTCTCTCCCTCCCTCCCTCCCTCCCTCCCTCCCTCCCTCCCTCCCTCCCTCCCTCCCTCTCTCTCTCTCTCTCTCTCTCTCTCTCTCTCTCTCTCTCTCTCTCTCTCTCTCTCTCTCTCCCTCCCTCCCTCCCTCCCTCCCTCCCTCCCTCCCTCCCTCCCTCCCTCCCTGCCAGCCCCAGAGCTCTCAGTGGGAGTAACCGGGCATTAGAACAGATTAGACTACAGAGAGCTTTCATATCTGATGTCATTGTTGGCTTTGCCTTGTCTGATGGGCTGTGTGACTCCAAAGTGATGGGCTGTAGGCATATTTCTCTTCTTCAGCCAAGCGTTGTGTGTAGTGGTGATTGATGGCAGGTTCCTATTGTATCAGACTGGTGTGGTATGACTAGCTAGGCAGAGGCATTACTGGTGGACAAAAAGAAGCCATGGAAATCGCTCTGCATCTGACTCCATCAATCAAGCAGCCAATCAAAATAATTCAATTAAGAGAGAGCGATCCCGCTGGCTTACCCCCCCCCCCATGCCCAACTGCCTGCACCCCTTGCCCCCCCTCCACACACACACACACGGCCGCTGCGAGACAAATAGATTTAGCAGACAATCCATACATGATAGCATTAAGTCCACTTTAAGACCCAAATCAGTTTTTCCATGATATATGTTCTCTCAGTGGAAAAGGAAACCAGGGGCATATATCTGACTTAAATGCATATCTTCTCCCAGAGGGAGAGGGTTTCAAAAGGCTGACGAGATGTTAGACCTTGCCCGTGCACCCTCAAAACCGCCAGACCCGTTTAGAAAAGTAATGGCTTATTTGCAAAACACAGACAGCGTTACAGAGACAAAACGTTTTCTTTTATGTTATTTGCATAATGTTAAACGCATACGGAGGAGACAGGGAGAGACCAGGAGTGGGAGGAAGGTTTGAATACGTGTGTAATTGTCTTTTTCGCGTTTCCGAGGTGTGAAAGGGAATGTGTGTCGAGCGGCGGGGGTAGTCCCACGGTGCTGCGATTGAAGCGTCAGTCACAGCTGCCACACAGGGCAGGGGCGGCGAGCGTATCCCAGCCTGCCTCTGGGCACGGCGAGGGAGCCCTTTTCTATCGTCCCTCCGGCTCACAGGACGAGGGGTCGTGTCATGCTGGGAGCTTGCTTAGAAACGGCTCAGCCGAGACTTGGCAGAATGGGTTAACGGGGGTGCACACACACACACACACAGAAACTCACACACACACAAACTCACACACAGAAAAATGAGGCTTTCGGACTTCCATTTGCCTTCAATAGATGGTGGTGGGAAAAAAAGTTGGACAAAAATGTTGTTATAATCAAACTTTCAGCTCCCTTCTGACACACACGCTCTGACACACACACACACACACACACATGCATACAGACACACTCACTCACAAACACATCTCTATCACACACATCTCTGGCACACAAACACACTGACTCTCTCTCTCACACACACACACACACACACACACACAAACCCAGACTCTCCCTTTCTCACACACAAACACACCAAATGAATTCTTGGAACCAGATTACCACAGAAACAGGAGTCCGATTCCCAGAGACCCTCCGTACACGAGTGGTGGGATTAAGTCTTGCCGTCTTAACAGCAGGCCAGCCCTGATGTTCTCCATGTCCTGCCCTCCATCCACCCATGGATTATCATGCTCCATAATTAATATGGAAGGTAGGTACGACCCTCCCATCTGCTCCTCTGACACACTTACAGTGAGGGAGGGGGGCTCCCCTGGTGAGGGGGGGGGATGCACAATCCTCCCATCACTCTGTTCTGTCATTCCATTAGTCTCCACTCCATCCCAGCACTCCATTCTCTCCTTCCATCATTCCATCACTTTATTCATGAGGTAGAAAAGAGTGACATCGTCGTGATCAACGGCTCGGGGGGGAAAAACAACTCGGCTTGCTCTTTTTGAAAACAACTGCGAACAGACAGTTTGGACGCCGTGGCCCCAGGTTGTCCTCCTTCACGCCTTCACCTCGACTCTCCGGGTTCGGCAGCTCCACGTCAGCGCTTCATTGGCTCGGATGAAAGGAGTGTTTTTTTGGGGTCGGACACGTTTGTTGACAGTGGACACGGGAGAAAGCCACACAATGTGGCCAATGTGTCGTCTCCGGGGGGGTTTATGGTTTGGGGGAGGGAGGGAGGGGGGTACTGGGGGGGGGGGGGTCACCGAGGTTAGGGCTGAGCGGAAGGGTGCCGAGGTCTCTCCCTTCCCAGGCCGAGTCAGGAGGGGTAATGGTTTTAGAGACGGCTGTCACACTGATCTGTTCCACCGTCCTGCACCGCGCCACTCTGCAGCTCCCCTCGCCTCTTCAGACACTAAGCCTCTCTCTCTCTCTATCCCTCTGTCTCTCCTCGCTCCCTCGCTCGCCGTCCTTCTCTCCCTCTCTCGTTGACACATGGAAGTAATCTGCCTCGCCGCAGAGGCGGGAGGACGTGCGCTGGAGTTTCGGCCGCGTCTCCCTACTCCGTGGGAGCTTCCTCCCCTACGCTCCTACGCCTAATCCCCCTCTCCTCTCCCGCCGCCCCACGCCGGGCTCTTAGCGATAACTGACAAAAAGAGGAGAAGAAGAAACTCGACCTTAACCTTCATATCCTCTGTCAAGTCTGCTCAGAGAGACAGCTTACAGCCGGAGACCGCAGGGGGAGGAGACGAGGAGACGGAGCGGCTTGAGAGGCGCCCCCAGCAACCTCCTGTTGGCAGGGCTGGGGTGTCGACGGCCGCCTGCTTCCTGCTTCCTGGTCTGCAGCAGCCAGGCAGACCTCTTTAATGAAGCGGAGGTTGAAGTGCCTGTGAGACCGCCTCTGTTCTCCAGGCCCCGAGGACTCCACACTCTCACTGAGACTGGCACCACTCCTAACACTTCCACAACACCCACTGGGGCCAGACAAAGGACACACACACATACAGTATTGAATCGAACTGTCTCACGCGCACTTTTCAGTGATGTGGCAGTGTATGTAAACTCTGTCGTCCACCTGGATTGACGTCACGTGCGGAAACGTTATCTTCCTCCGAAAAGTTCAGAGTCGCACTTTGACCCCTCCAGGTGGCGCAGATAGATGACCCTGCCACGAAACCTACACACACACACACGCGTGCGTGCAGCAGTAAAGCAAGGCCAGCTGTCTCTGTAAGCCAGACACAGGCTTCCTTTACAGCACCACAGGCCAGTTGCTCTGTGGTGGGGCTGTTATAGGTCTGCCTCTCTCTCTCTCTCTTTTTGCCTTTCTCTCTTGACCTCTCTCGCCATCTTTCTCTTTCTGTGTCAAAGCTAAGGCTTTAAGTCCTCTCTCTGTGTAATGAGATCTCTATCAGAGAGAAACTTGATCACAGTCAAAGAGGGGGAGAGGGGGAGATGGGGAGGGGGAGGGGGGGAGAGGGGGAGAGAGGGGAGAGAGGGGGAGGGGAGAGAGGGGGAGAGGGGGGAGAGGGGGGAGAGAGGGGAGAGGGGAGAGGGGAGAGCGGGGAGAGGGGGAGAGAGGGGAGAGAGGAGGAGAGGGGGAGAGAGGGGAGAAGAGGGGAGAGGGGAGAGAGGGGAGAGGGAGAGGGGAGAGGGGGGAGAGAGGGGAGAAGGGGATAGAGGGGAGAGGGGGGAGAGAGGGGAGAGGGAGGAGAGAGGGGAGAGGGGGAGAGGGGAGAGGGGAGAGAGGGGGAGAGGGGAGAGGGGAGAGGGGAGAGAGGGGAGAGGGGAGAGGGGAGAGGGGAGAGGGGGGATAGAGGGGGAGAGAGGGGACAGGGGGAGAGGGGGACAGGGGGACAGAGGGGGAGAGAGGGGGGGAGGGAGGGGGAGGAGGGGGAGGGAGGGGGGGGGAGGGAGGGGAGAGGGATGGGGGAGGGAGGGGAGAGAGGGGGAGAGGGGGGAGAGAGGGCAGCAGGCACAGGGGCAGGGTAAGAAACAAAAACACCCCCCTGTGACCCTCTCAGCAGTGTCCGCCGCAATAGCGAGCAGCCAGAGAGACGAGAGCTCAAATGGTCTAACAAAACATGAGGCCCGTCAGTCGCTGGGCTGGGGATTTGGAGGCTGCGTTTGTTTAAACCTGAGTGTAACCCCATCTCCAGGTCTGACGCCGCTGTCTGCCTTCAAACCCAAACTACACTCGCTCACTACTTCACAGGACAGGGTAGCCACCGAAGAACCAGCTCAGAGCTGTTTTCAGTGTGTGCTTGTGTGCGTGTGTGTGTGTGAGTGTATTGGTGTGTGAGTGTATGTTTTCTGCTTTCCTTCCTTGTTAAGCCTCTCCGCAGCGGCAACAGCAAACCACTGTGTTGCCGCGGGTCATGAGGTAAATATTAGCTGAGCAGGGCTGGACGTACAGTAACAGCTCACAGCTACCTTGTCAGATTAAAACTGCATTGGCATCGCATTCCTAAACAGGCCGTGCTTTGTGTGTGTGTACGTGTGGCGGGGGGGGGGGGGGGTGGGGGGATTGAAATAGAGACAGATAGAGAAAGAGAGAGAGTTTGTGTGTGCGTGCAGGCATATGCACGCTGTGAAGACAAATAGATAGCATGTGTGTGCACCCTTCCAAACCACGCAATGCGGCCTGTCATAACAAAGTAACATTTCTGGCATAATCCCACTCAACCAAATGAGGACTAATCCGATTTGCTGTGATCAAATGTTAGACGCTCTGAAGTGTCCGGAGAATATGACACATCCAGCCTCCTAGCTCCGCTCCAGAAGACGCAAACATTTCAGTTTTCATCTCCCTGAGCAAATTGAATATCAGGCTTTCCACAAAACACTTCCTTATTCTACCCAGCGTCAGACCTCAGCGATGATGTATGCAGCGTGTTCGAGTTTGCAGGAGGAAATCAATTAAACTAACTTCAAGTTATTGATAATGAGGAGAGGAGCGTGATGACGTCCTAGGGATAGAGATCCATACCTCAGGTGTTTCGGAGAGCTTGGAAATAACACACACACACTGGTTCTTTGTCTCATAGCTCATGGCCTATGGAGAGAGATGCTGTGTGTGTGCTATGGAAAGTGGTACTGGTATTGTTCCACAGTGTGTGTGTTGTGTGTGTGTGTGTGCGTGTGCGTGTGCGTGTGTGTGTGCGTGGCATGTGTGTTTGTGTGTATGTGTGTGTGTGTCTGAGGGCAAGATTAATTTATTAGCTGACGCAGCAGTGGTCTCCAAAGTGGGAACAGGAAGTAAGACATCGTAAATCTTGATGAGACACCAGATACAGTACAACTCTCTCTAACACACACACACACACACACAAACACACTCTATGTTATCGCTACCAGGGGATGTGGGCCATCTTAAAATCACACAATGATTTAAACCTCTGCCTTATCCCAGACTTCACAACTTTTTGCTGACTCACATGTTCACAGACAAACCCATCAGCTCCATCTCTCTGAGTCTCTCTCTATATAGGTTAGTCTGTCTTCTTCTGAGGTAAAGTGGCCTGACAGGGCAGCAGCCTGTGACCTGTTTCCACAAGGCAGCTCCGAGCAGGACTGCCCCCTCTGGAAAGGATGCCAGTCCATCTCAGGACATTAACGCTGGCACAAACTTTCGCCTCAACCCCAAACCCTCCACCCCTCCGTTCCCCGTGGCCAACTCGAACACAAGGCCATCGCTTGGTTCGTGTTTGAAACGGTCTTGACCACAACAACCCCCAAGCAGATGTAAAACACTGCTGAAAGGATGCCGAAAACATTGCTTCAGACATACCGAATCTTTTATTAAATGTTCAGCCAGAACCTTTCCACTCCACTGTGGAAACAATAGCTTAGCCCTGGAGTACTTTTAATATGTGAGTGTAATGAATGGGATTAATGTTTTGGACTGTATTTTATGTATAAGACTAAAATAATTTGAAGTTGGGTTTTATAGGAATTGATGACTGGATTGAATGAGGGAAGTTGGGCGCCGGCGCCCCCCCCCCCCCCCTCCCCCGTAACAACACCACCACCATCATCCTGGCCTTCTAGGACATTCCATTGAGGTGACTTCATCTATCAATAATTTTGTTTGCTTGCCCAGAATTGAAACAGCGTGAGTGTTTGTGTGTGTTTGCATGCGTGTGTTTGTGCGCGTATATGAAAGAGAGAGAGTACAGTGAAAATTAAATATATTCGTTAAAGAGGGGGAAAAAGAGAGGAAAGTTAAAAAGTTACTATGAACTCTGTACTTCTGATCCTTCATTTTCTCATGTATTTTCTACATGCACTATTTGTGACCTGTGATCTAAGTGAATACAATATTACGGTAATAAGGAGAAATAAGTCCAAACAAGGATTTCAACCTCTTAAGTGTTCACTGTATCTGCTTGTGTCACCTGTTTCTTCTGTACGCCTGCTACTGATGATAAGCACTTAAAACACTTATCATCGTATTATGACTGATTATTTGATTAGATTGCTATCTAGAATGAGCAATAAACAGGGAAATTAACAGGCCAACTGCTTTTGAACATGGATTGACGTACTGTCTAAACTAAAACGATATAAATAAAAAAATATAGAACATTGACATGTTTTTCATATCGAACACAAGCCGCACAAACTCAACAACTTCAGATGATGACAGCGAATCTCATTGTTTCGAATTGTAGAAACTAGACACAATTTTGAAAACTGCCCGCTGAGGTAAGGAAAGACTTGTGTTTGGCTCTCGGTAACCCAGTTTGCGCAAAGAAAAGTGTCTCCCATCTCAAGCCAGAGAACTAGACCCAACTCACTTTGCCCGTGTGGGACTGAACACCTTGACACACTTTGGCCCTTTTTTTGTTTTATTTGATCAGATTCCACCGTGTTCTTCTACCATGAGAAGGGATATTGCATCGGCTGCTGCCCACACACGGAGAGATTGGATTGCATGCATATGAAAGGAAAGTTATGTTTCCCTTTCCCGTACATTATATCGAGAATTTAATCGAAAACAAACGTTTTCATGTTTCATGTTTCCGATGAACTTGTTAGTAACTTTGGTGTACAGATATGGAATAAGACACTTACTTGGAATTCTGTGTGTTCCAAATGATAGTCTCCAGCGATTTGGCCGAAGGTACGGCCATTCTGCATATGATAATAAAGATCCATAGGTAATACTTCCAATACTCGACCCCCGCCATTCTCATAACCCGAAAGCAAGAGGACAACTCAGAACGCTGGACCGTGCGCGTGGCAGTCTAAATCTACGAATTGCCCGGTAGGTCGTGTGATTTGGTTAGTCGGGAGCATGTGAAGTCGATATCAGATACATGTCCTTCTGTCCAGCTTCTTGAATGCTGCACCCCACCCGTGTCCTTGATTGAACTGACCCCAAAGCTCGTGTATCCAACGGTCGCACAATATCGTTTCTTCCCCTTGGAGGTAGAGGAAAGCCCCGAGGTGTCCTGGTTGACCTGTGGCTTGCGAATACGGGTATGCTGTTTTGCCCTTCGCTCTGATCCGAGGGCAGTTAGATCTTGCTAATGGAAAAATATGGCCTATACGAGACTATCACAAGTAATAGTATGATGGTGTTACAGACACAGAGACGTGGAAACCGGTCCGTCCCTTTGTCAGATAAATCGCCCACCGATGCTCTACCTGTCGCTGTAGCGCGTTTCAAACAGATGAGACGCGTTCATCAGTCTGAACTCCGCCGTGATCACAGGACCGCATCTCCTTCTGTTCCTTTTCTCGTGTAGCGAAACTGCGATGAGTTATTAATGTAAATATAGTCTCTCCTCTTCTCCTCTTGCCTCCGTCCTCTGGCATGTGCGCGTGGTCCTATAGGGCTCTCAACATGCACAGTCCGGGCCAGCGCGCGTACGTCTGCAGCCTGCACTCGCGTCCTCTGCTACAGCTAAATGCTGTTGGGACACAGTTCAAAGTACAGAGGGTTGGTCCTGCTCTGAACGCACCTCGTACCAACTCGTCAAATACTCCCGGTCGCTTGCCTATGGAAACTGACGGCTCCCGGGTTGTGCCACTCCTCGCGCACTCATGCTACTGTAACCTGAAGCCCCGTCAGGCGCGAGAGGAACAGCCCACTGAATTGCAACGACCAATCACTGAGCTCTGTCCGAGCTGGTCAACGGGGGGCATTTTGGGGGGTGCATTATTGGATTGACCCTCCGCACCACCGGCCCAAACTGGAGATCTGTCAAGGCTGGTTTGAGACAGCCAGAAAGAGTTTCAGCCCACTCATGTTACCTACTCACATACCCATCACACGACACGAGGTTTTACGGGGAACCATTTTGTCAAAATGTTTTAATAAAATACGAATAGAGTGGTAGAACTTAGAATCATTCAAGTGGTGATGCCAGGTTTTAGTGGTTTGTAAAACAACCAGGGGATGACGTTGCATTTGGAGGGAGTGATGGATTGCTACCTTGGATCCCTTTCTAATCAACACAATGTAGAACAATGAACTTCATGGGAACTCTGGGGCCTTAGTCAATACACAATAGACGGTGGGTGCTGATGTTCAGGGGGATAATTGATCATACCCGTATCCTTGCCCCCTTTGTGTGAGTGTGAGTGTGTGCTTGTGTGTGTGTGTGTGTGTGTGTGTTTGTGTGTGTGTGTGAAAGAGAGAGAGAATGAGAGACATTTCACCTTACATTCAGTGTATTTTGTTCAATCAATACTGCCCCCTGTTGGCCATGAGAAGACCAATTGATGGTGCTCAAAGGGGGTAAATTCAATAATATAATTGCAGAAGAAAGATAGCAGACATTTGCAGTTTCATCTCCATGTTTATGACATTAGTCTTTCCTCCCTCATGTTTGACAGTCCATATATTTGAATTGTGTTCCAGAGGTGCTGAGGCAAAATTGGAAACAATATGCTTGCAGATTTACATTTTTATAATGAAGTTTGTGTCTGTCTGTGTGTGTGTGTGTGTGTGTGTGTGTACTTGCATTGCTGCATATGTTTGTGCCTGTGTATGTGCCTGTGTGTGTATATGCTTGTATATGTGCATCTGAGTGTGGGTTAGTGTGTGTGTGCGTGCTGAATAGTGACTCCGGGCCATGAAAGGCGGGTGCCAAGACTCTACATCAACAGGAGCCCCCCCACAGCGGGGAGACTGGAGTGTTGTCATAGCGACCGCAAACACAAGTCAGCTGCCAAAGAATTGACGCGTCCCCTCAAACGGACAGCGGGGATACCTGATCCCTCAACAGCCAATCACAGACCTCCATAGAGACACCGGATTTGCTGTGAGCCAATGACAAATTCCGGTGCTGGATGTTGATAACTTCCCCAGCTGTGTCCAAATGATCTGACCAATGATAGCAGGAAGCAGGACCCATACAAGGAAGGTGAAGCAGAAACAGACATGATGAAGGACATACTGTACTAAGGCTGTAATGCATTCGGTGAAACAAAGATTACTGCATGATAGATTCTGCTTTGATAATCATTAAATGGTGATGCCATTGGCCTAGATCCTGCAACCAGACATGAGCGTTTACAGAGACTCCAAGTTCCATACAGAGACCTGCTCACATACAGTATTTACACTGAGCAAACACTGAAACTATGACATCATTACTCTGAGACAGGGTCTGTGTTAGCTCAGTTCTGAAGCCTGTAAGTGAGAGCTTCTGGAACATTCAGAAGTTCAGAATGGGATGCTGATTGAAGTTGCCACGTTTTCCTTCAACCCCCCGCCCACCCCCCCGCCAATGGACTCCACATATTGATGTGCAGTAATACCCCTTGTCTAGTCCTGAGCCCCTACCCTTAGACAGCTGACCCATAGTCCAATGTCTTCTATCTAAGAGGTGAGCAGTGTGTGGTGTGTGTCCATGTGTCCGTGGATGTGTGTGTAGGTATGACTGAGGTATGTAGGCATGCACAGGGTCACAAGTGGTTAACCGTCATTATCTAAAGGAGAGGACTAGCGACATGCAATCAATAACACACCCATTAACCAGTAGACGCACCCACCCACACACACTTTAGCCTCCTGGGAAAACAGACATCCTATATACTGTCTCCATTCCACGCTGACGGCCTGAGTGTTTTCAGATGCATGAATCATACTGCTTTGATGCCACCGCAATAACAAGAATGCAACATGCAACAGCTGTGCGTTGCGCAAAAAACATTTCCTGTTTGTGGGAGTCTTGATTGCTGTCCAGACCGTTTCCTCTGCTCCTGACCACACCCAAGTGTCACACGGGAAGTACTGATTACAGAAGCATCGCAATCAACTCTCACACTTCCTGCTTAACCTTTGTGGAAGAAGCTGTCCCGGCCACCTTCCTTATTTGCCCTTCGTATCTCTTTTATTTTCTCGTCTTCTGCGTCCTTCCCCTTCCCTTTCCATCATCTTCTCTTCTCTCCGCCTGCTACAGAAACATACTTTATCATCTAATGTGTTCAGTAGATGCTTTGATCCAAAGCGATGTACAGCACAGGGGAGATTTTAACCTGCAACCCCCATTGATCAGCAGTCATATTCTTTAACCACTGAGCTAAACCCTTCACTTTGATAACAGTCAATGTTGACTACTGTCTGTAATGATCAGTGTGTTGTGCTTTCAAAGTAGGAGTTGTCCCTTTCCATGACAAGAGCCGGGGCAGATCTGTAGGCATCCTCCTGGGTCTTTCCATGGGAGAAGAGGTCGATGAGGAGACAAAATCTCACATATCACACTGGGCCAAGAAATGCTACAGAAGGAGCCTGGTTCTGAGAATGCCGTTAAAATGTCCACACTCTCCCACCCACACAAAAACACGCACACACACACACATACATGCAAGACACAAACATTTTCTTGATTATTTACCGCAGTTTGGTCGGTGCAACGAGGCCCTCAGTATAAAGCAGCTCGCTCAATGGACAGACAGAATGCGTTCAACACTTGCCTGAGGGATTTCTGTCCATTCTAATAGAATTACAAGCCTCTGATAGCTAAGGCCATTCTCCCAGGCTACTTGTCTGTCAAACATTAGGTCACACTCCGCTTTGAGACGTGGGGAGAGGGGGGGGTGGGGGGGAGAGCTGAGAGGGCTCAGTGCTTTGAGACAGGGGCAGAGGGACCCCACCGCCTGCCAAGAAAGAGAGGGCACAGAAAGAGAGAGGGAGAGAAGGAGGAGAGGGGTTTGGTGAAAGGGAGGGGAGCGAGAGAGAGAATGGGTGGGTGTTGGAGAACCAGAGAGGGGAGAATGAGACAGGGACAAAAGCGTGCATCCTAATCCACTCTAATTAAGCCTTGCGTGATGGACAGGACCTGTGGACGTGTCTCTATTTGGTGTGTGTGTGTGTGTGCGTGTGTGTGTGTGTGTGTGTGTGAGGGTGTGACCATGGGAGGGACCCCGCTCTGGTAGAGATGTCTACTGCCAGAGGCTTGAATGAGACAAAGGCCTGAATGGAGACTTCAAAGCCTCTTCAGAGCGCTCTCTCTCCCACAGTCTACCAACCCTGTGGGCCGGTCAGCAAGCTCCTGCTGCTGTGTGTGTGTGTCTGTGTGTCTGTGTGTGTGTGTGTGTGTGTGAGCATGTTCTTTGGGGCATTTTTGGTGCATGTTGCATAGACGTGGACATTTGTGTGTGTATGTGTGTGTGGGGGTTGGATTCTTTATTTGGGCATCTGTTTGTCTGCTAATCAGTGTTCTCCCCCTCCCTCTCTCTCCCCCTCCCTCTCTCTCCCCCTCCCTCTCTCTCCCCCTCCCTCTCGCTCCCCCTCCCTCTCTCTCCCCCTCCCTCTCTCTCCCCCTCCCTCTCGCTCCCCCTCCCTCTCTCTCCCCCTCCCTCTCTCTCCCCCTCCCTCTCGCTCCCCCTCACTCTCTCTCCCCCTCCCTCTCTCTCCCCCTCCCTCTCGCTCCCCCTCCCTCTCTCTCCCCCTCCCTCTCTCTCCCCCTCCCTCTCGCTCCCCCTCCCTCTCTCTCCCCCCTCCCTCTCTCACTCGGTGAGGGTGTTGTTTATGTGTTAAAGAAGAGGCTGCAGAATGCACATGCTATAATTGGGCCAGGGGATCTGACTCACGGCTCTCTCCCACTGAAGTGTTTGAGGAGAGAGAACATTGGCTCCGGAAAACAGGGTCAGAGGGGGGAGACAAGAGAGGCCCCGCAGAGTGTGGTGGTGTGTGGATGAGGAGAGGAGGGTGGATGAGGAGCGTATGGATGAGGAGAGGAGTGTGTGGATGAGGAGAGGAATGTGGGTGAGGAGAGGAGTGTGGGGATTAACAGAGGAGCGCAGGGATGAGGAAAGGAGTGCGGGGATGAGGAGTGAAAATTATGGATGAGGAGAGGATTGTGGGGATGAGTTGAGGAGTGTAGGGATGAGGAGAGGAGTGTGGATGAGGAGACAAGTGTGGGAAGTCTCCGCGACTTGGCTCGGATCAGATCTCCTTTCACTGCTCCCTGTACTCTCTCTCTGCTCTCTCTCTCTGCTCTCTCTCTCTCTCTGCTCTCTCCCTGCTGTCTCTGGGCCTGTTCTGTTAGTTTAAGGGGTTCCGAGAGGGAATGGATAGCTGGAAAAGTTGGAGTGAAGGTCACTGTGGCCCTTGAGGTAATGAATGTGTGTGTGTGCTATCATATCGGGGCCTGTCGAAGCCCACTTGCTCCCATCAAGCGTCAGGTCGAGGTCCTAGGCTCCCCAGATCAACATGTCAGAGTCACTTCCCAGTGTCTGTGACAACCCTCAGTGACATCATCACTCAAGGGCGGACAAATCAGTCTCCCGTACTCCCATTGGTCACATTGACCCCGTTGTAACCACTCCTTTTACACAACGTGAAAATGTTTCTGTAGTTGCTGTGTTGTTCTAAGATCTGTTATAGCAGTTGGTCCATTCTAATTCCAGGAACGGATTTGGTTTTATCCTAGTAACCATAGTAACATCCTGTTTGAAACGGAAGGTGATGACCACCGGTTGCTCTGGTCGACCAGTATAGGTCCGTCATGTGACCAATACAAATTGGTTCCATTGTTGGGTTGGGGTTGGCTAGGTTTAGACGGCCCTGGTCATTCTCTTAACCACAAAACTAGTCAGGTAGTGAAGTGAAGCCTTGTCCTCAGGGAGATGTCCGGTGAATGACCGGTCCAGTCTTGGCACAATCTGTGACCAGGAAGCCAGACCCAAAACACTAACAAAGAGGCCCAGTGCATTACCCAGCCAGATAACCTTATCAAGGACTCAGAGATGTCTGTCACTCTGAGAGGGGTGGTGTTTATCAGACCCGTGTTTCTATGGCGTCAGGAATAATGGGGTTATAAACAGAACAGCACAAGTCTGCTGTTTGTCATGACCCTGGATTTATGTCTCATTGTTTAGCTTGTGCACACACACACACACTCTCTCCAGCACATGCACGCGCACACACACGGATGCTTAAAACGCAGGGGGGGGACTGAGTGTGAGGGTTGTCCTTGTAGTAAGCAGCCATGGGTACAGGCGGCTCTCAGGCACATCATCAAAGACGGCACAATTACTCCCATGCTCCTTCACTCCAGCATAAATCTGCTCTTATCTCCCCTCTCTGCAGGATCTGGGAGTATCAACCCCATCTACTCTCCCAGCCACTAAAAGCAAAACAAAGTGGCTCTGTGGGCATAAATAAAAAGGAGGAGTGGTGTGGAAGATAGAGAGGGAGGGGGAGGTAAAGAGAGAAAGTGTGAGAGAGGAGGGAGGAAAGAGAGGGAGGGAGAGAGAAGGAGGGGGAGTGGAGGAGAGCGAGACGGGGAGGAGAGAAAGAGGGAGGGAGATGAAGAGGACTAGAAAGAGGGAGAAAGAGAGAAAGAGAGAGAGAGAGAGAGAGAGAGGAGAGAGAGAGAGGAGAGAGAGAGAGAGAGAGAGATGGAGAGAGAGAGAGAGAGAGAGAGAGAGAGAGAGAGAGAGAGAGAGAGAGAGAGAGAGAGAGAGAGAGAGAGAGAGAGAGGAGATGAGAGAGAGAGAGAGAGAGAGAGAGAGAGAGAAAGAAAGACAGGGACTTTTAATGATACCTTTATTGGGCAATTAGAACTGCCAGCTAACCAAGCAGTTTCACCACACCAGCCTTTTCTTTTCTTATTCAAAACAAACCCATTTCACTTTCAAATTTCAAAATTTTACTTTCCAATCAAACTAAACCAAAACAAACCAAAAATTATAATAAAAAACTCCCCATCCATTGTGTGCAAGGCACCCTTCACCCCACATCAACAAACTCCTTCATCTTTCCCACAGGCTTACACTACAAGAACTCAATTCGCAACCTTGCCGTGACCAGCCCCAGCAACACTGCTCTTGCATCGAGCGACCCCACTCCAAAACGCCTACTCTTTCTCATCTTCCATATTGCAAGCTTGGCCTGCCCAAATAAGACATTTACGAGGCATGCTCTCCTCTTCTCCGGAACTGTGTACCTGGGTCCCCCTACAAACAGTGGCACTGAAAGAAAGAAAGAAAGACAGAAAGAAAGAAAGAAAGAAAGAGAGTTGGAAAAACCATTCCCTCCACTGTTGTTCTGCAGACCCTGGGGCCCGAGCGTGCGTCAGGGGTTCCTGTCTGTCAGTGAGCCCTTTCACCACGCTGGTCCACCTCTGGGCTCCCTGTCCTCCGAGGGCACCACCTGAGGTGACGGAGGCCAGCAGGAGCAACGAAAGACGAACGAGAAAGCGAGAACCAGACACCAGAGGTCCGTAGGAGGCGGAGGAGACCGGGAGCGGGTCAAAGGTCAGAGTGTAGTATTAGGAGGTCAGAGCTTCGAGGCCGGCGTGAGCCTCGGCCCGCGGTTGTTGTGTTTACCGAGAAGGTCAAGGTGGAACGCTCCCTCTCTGTTTACCTGAGGGATCAGCAGCCCTGGAGCAGAGCCTGGATGGAGCCTTGTGTTCTCCCTTGTTCTCGACTGTGGAAAAGGTCAGCAGATCCCAGCATCGTTGAGAGCTGTGTAGAGGTTGGCTCACACCTGCCGGGGCCTGTGGACCCAGCCCTGACAGATGAGCTCAGATCTACACACTCTATTTTTAGGGGCGGATGTTTATTTTGCTCTCCCCGGTGTACCCACCAACATCTCTCAGACTGCCCTCTTTATCGCAGCTGTGACCCTGACCCTCCCTCCCTCTCTCTCTCTCTCTCTCTCTCTCTCTCTCTCTCTCTCTCTCTCTCTCTCTCTCTCTCTCTCTCTCTCTCTCTCTCTCCTCTCTCTCTCTCTCTCTCTCTCTCTCTCTCTCTCTCTCTCTCTCTCTCTCCTCCTCCCCTTTTCTTCCCCTCTCCTCCCTTTACATGCTCCCCCCTTCTCTCCTCTCCTCTCGTCCTCCACTCCCCCACGCCCTGGGTGAAGCATTCTCCTTCTTCTGATCTTTTTGGCATTGTCTGTGTGTGTGTGTGTGTGGGCATGTGAGGGATTAAGGGGTGCTGTCTGTAGGTATCACAAGACTCACAAGAGATCACCCATGACCGTCAACTTTTCTGCTCCAGAGAAGTTTTCATGTTTTATTCATCAGTCAGTCTCCATGTTATATCTCAGTTTCACAAGAAGATGATACAAGGAAATGGTTCCACTCCAGGTGCTGTCTGGGGGGTTGGGGGGGGGGAGGTCAGGGGTCAGACTCCTCCCCTCAAGCCTCTCTGAACTCTGACCTCCAGGAGTTGATGAATGAAGTGTTAATAAGGACCAGCCTCTCTACAACCAGGCTCGCACTCTTTGTCCATGTGAGCGTGCACGTGTGTGTGTGCACGTGTGTGTGTGTGTGAGTGTGTGTGTGTGAGACTGCCCTCCCCCCCTCCCATCTGAGGACAGTGAGCTGGCACTGTTGCAAGAGAAGCTATACCTGCTGAACCTTCCAAAGCCTTCCCATCTGTCAGCACTGCCAGACAAATATTATCATCCTATCACACTAAAATCTGCTCTTTTCTACCCTTACATACCCTGACCCTGCCACACCACTACCACCTCACTTCAGAACAGATTGAATAATGGTTACGTATCAAAGTTTTAAATCTCAACCAGCAGATTAGACTTATTCTCTGCACAGCTCCTTACCTCATCCATGACTGGGGCGGGGGCAGAGGTTAAGTGAAGTAAAAAGCCAACACACATACACTCGTATCACACAGCCAATTAAAGAGATGAGTCTTATTAGGCGGGGTGTTGGGACCTCTCGTTAATCAGTGGGCTGGGCTGGCAGGGGCTGGCGCAGACTGGCGCAGCCTGGCGGGGGCTGGGAGGGGCGGAGGGGGGGCGGGGACTTGGGTAAGCTCTGTCATCTTTATGAGTCCTGTCTGATCACGCCCTTAATACACTTGTCCAAACTTTTACTCAAGCTCCCATGATTAGCCTGGAGGGACTTTGTCCAGAAACCTGTCTGCCTGGGTCACCTCTGGAGTAGATGAAGGAGAAGATGGAGGAGGAGGAGGAGGAGGAGGAGCTGGATGAGGAGAGAAGAAGGAGAAAGAGAAGGATGAGGGAGGAAAGGGGATGATATGGAGAGACGAGAAGGGAAGCTGTTGTCCCTTATCTGAGGAGTTTGCATGGTGAATTGTTCACTGTGGTGAGACTGTGATGGATAAAGGACCCCGATTTAGTCTATGCTGATGTTGCGAAAACTCCTCAAATAAACCAGTTCTCTTACCATGGGGGCAGAGCAGTCATATCTCACACACACCTGCTGAAACCAGGTCTTGACTGGCCCTATCTCTTTCTGTCATCACCTGCGCTCTCTGTTCCTCCACCCACCTTTGGGTCAAGCTTCTTTCACTTCACACACACACACAAACACACACACACACAAACACATGCACACACAAACAGGCAGAGTCCCCCGCTGTTACCCAGTGGTTCACGTTCAACGGTCAGCCACCCTCGACCCCATCCAGCCTGACCTGACCCTGCTGTCGACAGAATCCCTCCACACAGAGGACTTTGTCTGTCCTGCTCCTGTGACAACAGGCTAATCCCTCCATTTCATTCTTTTAACCAAAGACTTTTAACCAACAACTGCCCTATCACTTGTGTCCTTGTTCGCCGCACCTTTCCCCTCTGTGGATGGCTGGTGGACTGACAGGGTGCTGAGAGAGCGCTTTCCCACGGTGGGATATTCAGAGCAGTAGGAATCTCGGACCTGTTCCGACCTGTTGTTGCAGACATATTCATAAAGCAGTTCTCTGTTGCGGTGATGGCATCGATCCTGCTGCCTCTTTCTCGCTCACCTCTTTGTTCTGCAAAGGTTTCGCTCGTTAATCCCAGAGAGGTCTTCTGCTGCCTCGGTGGAAGAGTTTGTGGAAGAAAGTAATTAAGAGAGTGCATGCCACAGAAGGTTTTGGTTTCCAACCCCCTTCTCTGCCTGCTTGCCTGCCTGCCTGCCTCTGTCTGCCTCTGTCTGTCTGCCTGCCCGCCTGCCTCTGTCTGCCTGCCTCTCTTCCTGCCTACCTCTCTGTCTGCCTGCCTGCCTCTGTCTGTCTGTCTGCCTGCCTCTGTCTGCCTCTCTTCCTGCCTACCTCTCTGTCTGCCTGCCTGCCTCTCTGCCTGCTCCCTGCCTGCCTCTATGCCTGCCTCTGTCTGTCTGTCTGCTAAACCTGGAGGACAGAGCTTCCCTGGTGAATGATTCTCCTCTTTGTCCTGTCCCCCGCAGGCCTGAGGAGATATACTGATATGATCATTAATGATTCAACCGTGGAATCAGAGCGCTGCAGACTGAGCCCACTCCGTAACCGAGACGGAACACAGCTCCCCTTTTCTCTGCCTCAACATTCTAACTGATGGAAAATCACTGGCACGAGAAGGCAGATCAATGAGTCTGTTCTCGACAGAGCACAGGCTGCCAGAAGTTGTTTCTTAAGGCGAGTTTTCTGATGGTCCGGGCTGAGTTTGGTCATACCTGTATTTAAACTCATGAACACACACACACACACACGTACACACCCACACGCACACATGTACACACACACCTCCCCCACTTCTCCTCCTGACTGCTAGTTCTCCTTGACCCTCCCCTGCCTACAAACAGCAGGTGAGTTGATAGAGGCAGGCCAGAGCCCAGGGTTATCACAAGTAAATACGGGCCTATCTGGGGCCTCCGCAACACAGACTCAACCTCCCTCAGCAGCCCTGACCTGGCCAACACTGCACACACACACACACATCCACAAACACACACACTTTGGACCGTACCCCCTTTTCACAAACACAGATTATGAAAATTGTCACGTGGACTTCCACATAGAAAGCCACTCTTCTTCTTTTTCTTCGATGTATTCACACCCTCAGATGTGGTTAACACAGAGGACTCTGCCTGGGCCACAGCCAATCAGACAGGAGAGATGACAGACAACTGTAACTGTGACAGTCCTGGAAGGGATACACAGTTTTTGAAATCGTTCCAACTTGCCAGCCAGCTGTTAGATGAAACAAGTTAGCCAAAAATGATGTTTTGGGGGGTTGTCCCAAAGGCACAGCCGTCCCACGAAAGACCAGTGAAGCCCAAGCCCAGAAAAGTATTTGAAAAGATTTCAAATAGTATTTGGCCCTGGGGGTCTGACGTGGCATTGACCTCTCCATCCTTCGCGCGCAGGAAGCGGGAGTGAATGGATTTCTCGCTGCTGGTTCTTTTCTAATGAAGCTGCATTGATCTGAGGCCCTCTTTAATGCTGCGTTTAATACACAGGCCTGCTCTGCTTTCATCATCTGCCAGGCTCCCTCTACTCTTTCATGATAACAGCTACGCTACACCCGCCCGCCCTCCCTCCCACTCCTCCTCTCCCTGGTTTCCTCTCACACTGGGTTGGAGAGACAGAGAAAGGGCAGGGAGACTCTTTATTTAGATGAAAAACACAAGGTGTGTTTGTCGCTCCTGGAACTGAAATATGACGTCCTGTGGGCTGTGGCAGCATACACACACAGAGCTTTGGTACTGGTGAACATGGGAATAGTGAGGGACTCACTAGGATGTCTCATGACGCCTGGTTGTGACTGTACGGCTAAAGGCTGCCCCCTGGTGGATGTCTGAGAAATGATGTTCTACTATTACTAGGATCGGTTTTGTAACAGCTGTCTAGATGACTTTCACCAATCTAATCTAATACATATTAGATTTCTATGGTAGACGCAGCATTTTGATGTATAAATAAAGAATACTCAAGATAACACACAAGAAACAAATCAAATTGGTTTACTTTTATTCAAAAGTTACTGTCTCGAGACAAGTACAAATCAGAAACAGTGAGTGACAGGGGATGGGGAAACTCAGAATGTGTGTGTGTGTGTGCGCGCGCAAGTGTGTGTGCACGCATATGTGTGTGTGTAAGTGTGGCGAGGAGAAATGAAAACAGAAATGGCGAGAGAAAAGAGGAAAACGTGAAAATAAAGCTTAAAGTTTTGTTTTATATACATGATCTAATAATGAACCATACCAATGTAGTGGTAAATGACAAACAATGAACAGTACTTTTCTCCAAAATATTTACTTACATAAAATAATTAGGTAAAACACACACAGGCTGCTTTTCTACTTCGTTATCACCGCACCCGGCCGACGAAAATGGTTTGTGTCACACCAACCCACTGAACTACCTTTAAAACATGGCCGTTCCTCACACATGGAAGATTGAGGAGAGAAAGATGACTTTTCACATGCATGTTTAAGGCTTAGGCATGGAATGATTACAAAGTAGACGAGATATATATCTATAGATATATATCTATATATACCTCAGTAGACAAAACAGGTTCTATTTAAACTGTATGTATGCCAGGTGTGTCAGATGGAAGCCTTGCGTAGCTGCCACAGGGCTGCTGTAGTAGCAGAGGAACCTTCACCTCCAGGGGAGACTGAGAGGACTGGCTCTGTGTCAGAACAACACTGCTGGAACTCAAGTTGTCATGTGACCTGATGTCATGTGACGTGATATCATGTGACATGGATGGCGTTTTGTTTCTGCTTTTTTTTTGTTCCGTGTCGGAAAAACCTTAAAGCTGAATTCTCACAAATCTGTTCGTCGATGTTGTTATCCAAACTAATTTACACGTAGGAAAAAAGGTAGAAACCCCAAGACATTATTAAGACAAAAGAAAAACCATAAAAATACAAATTTAGAAATCTTCCTCGACGCATGACTACACATGCTCTCATTTATAACAGTTTACTTACACATTTCTGAAACTTTATGACTTTAGGTTGAAAATTTTGGAAAAGAGGTAAAACAAAAAAAGAGCACAGTTATAAAATCAGCACCGATTCATATATAACTTTATTTAAAATGTAGATAGCTATTTCAACACTCTAATATGCTGGGTTTCACGAGAGAGAGAGAACCGTTTGTGAATGCGTTGCTGCTCTTTTTGTCCCATCTCAGCACAGTGGCACTGGGGGAGGGGGGGGAGGAGGGAGGGGGGCTTTTTCTGGCAGGAGGTGTGGGTGCTGTGGTCCAAATCTGTGGGTAAGCTTGGGACTCACTGCTTTACTGTGGTGACTTGAGGGGGGGGGGAGGGGGTTATTGGATACTATCTTCACAGCACTAGAGAAAAAAGGACTATTCCACATTTCTACCATCAGAACCAACAGTGGTTATTCCGGACCGTTCCGGCAGGTCCAACATCAAGGGGAGGAGGAAGAAAAACAAACAAAAACAACATCTGAAAAATAAACTGGAAAAAGGGACCTCCGTCCACACCTCTACAACGGTACAGCAAGCTACTACAACCTGTTTATAAATTACTACGTCACACCTGGTTCTAACTACTATCACAGAAAGGGTTAGACAGAAAGAAAAAAAAAAGTATTTTTTAAGTTAGACACATCAATCCGTCCCCATATGGAAATAAAAAACAAAACAAAGAAATCTACAAATATGGATTTTTCTCTACAGACAAAATGTCTGACTCCTTATGGTTTTGGAAGTGGCCCATCATTCTACAAACTCAACAGGGACAGCTTACCCAAGGATTATAATAATAAAAGTATATGTTTTTTTTTGTCGTTTTGTTTTTTTGAAATCAAGTCCTCTCTGAGCAAGCAACACTGAGTGTGGGTGTCCTTGGTCCACATGGAGTATCAAGCAGACGTCTGTCTTCTGAGGAAAACCCTGTCACGCATCTCTTTAAATACAAAGCGCCTCCTCTCCTCGTCTCCCAGCCGCGGATTGGCAGACTAAAACATGGACACCCCAAGAACCTGGAGACACAAAAGCAAGCAGACCGGGTTCAACAGGGTTATTTGCAGCAGTACAAACGCTTCCCAATTCAAGAGGAACCCCAGAGTCCTGTTGGTACGTACCGACTCGTCCATGATGGAGGCGGGGTCGAAGTAGTCTGGCTTCAGCTCGGATCGCTCTCGCCTGTTCTTGGATGGGGGCTGGAGGGACAGAGGGAGAGATGGAGGGATGACGAGAAAGAGAGAGGACAGGAGATTTGGCATAAGCTCTGTTACGTGAGAGGTCAGGTCTGTACAGCTAATCAGCTGCCTCCAGACTGCAGCCCAGTGACAAAGCATACATTGAAAACCACATTCCCACAGTCGACCCTAAAGTGAGGCGACTAGAGCAGGTTATTGGAAGGCAATTCCCTAAAGGTGGAACATATCAGCAGCGTCTCACCAGGTCGATGTCCATGGTGTCAAAGTCCATGCCCTCGTTCAGGTCGTCCATACGACCTTCGGATGACATCATCACGTCCTCCACGATTGGCTCCTCGTCCTCCTCCATCAGCCCTGTTCCACGACGGCTGCACGCACACACACACACACGCACACACACACACAATCAGTACCCAGTCACACCTTTATACCAAGGCAGTTGTGGCTCCATGGCTGGCCCAGCGTAGCGCCACCTGGTGGGGGAGAGGGCTCTTACATGGCGTGCTGCAGGTTGGTCCTGAGCTTGGCGTAGTTCATGGCTCTCTCCTGCTGCTGTCGAACCTCCTCCTGTTGTCTCTGGGCGAGCATCCACGTCACCTGGGTACTGCGCCGCGCACACAAGGAACCCCTCATTATTGACAATGCTTTCTTTTCTTTTTTTTTGTGTTGTGACGTGTGAGGCATGCAACAAAACAAAAAAAACGTCGGCCATGTTTGTAGTCCATGAGCCAACAGGGCAGAGGGCTTACTTGTAGTCCATGGGTGTCTGGTGGTGCTGGGGGGTCTGGGGGTGCGGGTGAGGGAGGGGCTGCTGCTGCTGTTGCTGCTGCTGGTCGTGGGGGAGCTGGTACACCCCCATGAAGCTGTCGTCGCGGGCTCTCTTGGGCTCCCGCATGACGGTGGAGGTGAGGTGGGGGGAGGGCATCATCACCGGGGTCTGCATGCTCTGCTGCCACACCTCGCTGCTGCTGCTGCTCTCCTCTGGAGGGGGCACGCACGCACACACACCGTTACACCTCGGGTTTAGACCCTAAACTTCCGACATATGTGGGGTAGTGATACCATTAACAGCCTATATCAGAAATGAGGTTTTTACACACTAAATCCACCCCCCCCCCAACCATCTGCTGCTGTTTAATCTCCCTCCCATCAGCCAGCAGCCTGGCCGGGGAGGGGCATGAGCTCTGATTGGCTCAGCATCTGGGTTAATCCAGCTATGGAGCTCTGGCTCACATGGCACCATGAACACCACCAGGAGGAGGGGGGAGGTCCTCATGCCTGGGGGACATGTCTGGTATATGTGATAGCACCCTCTGTTATCAACACCCCTACCAGAACAGCAAACCTCTGAGGTCACAGAGTTCGCCGCTAAGGTTCGCAGCAGGAGATAGTCGACATATCCAGAGTCAACCCATCCATTTCTGGCCCGAAAAGTTGACAACCGTTTGTGGTCCTGGACAAACTAAACAAAACGTGGATCGACAGAACCTTCGCCGAGGTGTCTGTGTGCGTTGGACGGGGGCGCCACATTGCTTTTTGTACCTTCCGAAAGTTTCCGCTTGGCGGCGGCGGTGGAGGAGACGGAGGAGCCGGCGACAGAGCCGGCGGCGGAGGGCTTGGTCTTCTTGGAGCGCACCGAGGAGCCGCGGCTGGAGTAGCCGCTCATCACAGACATGGTGTCGTCGTCCCCGCCCGCCTGCAGGGAGTTCCTGTAGGAGATCAGGGGCAGCCAGCAGTCCTCGCGCTGCAGGGCCATCTGGAAGGTCATGAAGCGCTCCAGGTACATGTGACTGGGGGCGGAGAGAGAGAGAGAGAGAGTTACATACGGGTCAATGCACAAACACATGACAAACCTGCGAGACCCAGTCTCTCTCAAGCGCACGCCTTCCGACAGCTGGCTTAACACTCTGTGTGTGTGTGTGTGTGGACTTACACAGTCCTCTTGTCCTGCCTCATGAGTTTGGAGGAGAACTCGCTGAGGATGTCCAGGAAGGCCAGGTGGAGGGGCGGGTTCCCCTCTCCCTGGGGGCTGGGCTCCTTAAACGCAAACTCGATACCATCCCTGACGGAGGGCGATAGAAGAGACAGTCAGCCGTGTAGTCTGGGAGCTTCAATGAATAGTACTGGAAAGGTGAACGTGCGCGCGTGTGAGTGGGTGTGTGCGCGCGCGGGGGCGGAGCCTCACTTGTGCAGCATGGCGATGGCGTCCCGGGTCTTGACCTGGTCCAGGCCGAAGGTGAGGGAGAAGCGGCGGGCCAGCTCCTTGATGCCGCAGAAGGACGAGGACGAGCGGTCGAAGCCGTGGCCCAGGTCCGACAGCATCTCGTTAAACAGCTGCAGGAGACACGCGCACATCAACGCCATGACGACCACATCAACACCGTGGAGCCGGGCGAGCCTTCACTAACGACTTCAGTGCTTAGTAACTCCCGTGTGTGTGTGTGTGGTGTGTGTGTGGTGTGTGTGTGGTGTGTGTCTGACCTGCTGCAGACTGAGGATGAGGGTCTTGGCACACTGGATCTTGTCGATCTGCCTGGTCTTACTCATGGTCTCCTTGATGATGTCGCCGTAGTCATTATAGTACTGCAGGGAGAGGGAGGGAGGGAGCCAACAGGAACACACACAGAGAGAGAGAGAGAGAGAGAGAGAGAGAGAGAGAGAGAGAGAGAGAGAGAGAGAGAGAGAGAGAGAGAGAGAGAGAGAGACAGACAGAGAGAGAGAGAGAGAGAGAGAGAGAGAGAGAGAGACAGACAGAGAGAGAGACAGACAGAGGAGGAGTAGAAGGAGTCTGGATTATTTTCAGTGTCACAACCACAAATGGCAGGGATAATGACATGATTCCAGTCCGAGCACAGAGAGCAGGGTGTGTGTGTGTGTGAGGCCTGGGGCGTCAGGCTCTGTGTGTGTGTGTGTGTGTCTTACCCTCATGTACTGTTTGAAGATGTCTGCTCCTGTCTTCATGTCCACCACACAGTAGATGATGAGCTTGCAGTACGCCGCCAGCAGGTTCCTCCGTTTGTGGAGAGCCTCGATCTTCCCTGCCTCGTCGTCCTGCTGGCCGTCTGCAAACACACACACACACGTCATCCACAGGGCTGACACACACACATCCAACATCAGCAATACTGCACTAATTGTACCCTACTTATCTTTAGGTTAGTATAGGTTTAGAAGGTTAGTATAGGTTATTATGTGTATTAGTGGTTGAGTAGTCTGTATTGTATATTATTTTGTATATTTAGGAGGGTTTATTATATTATATGTTAGCTTATCATAGGTGTAACCTACAGTATGTTCTGAGTACTTATGTCATGTTATGCCAGGTTGCTTTGCGTTGTTTTCCTGTGCCCAGTCTGACCCTGTGTTGCTCTGTGCATCTGACAACAAAAGACTTGAACTTGATCCTACTGGTGGTACAGACCGCAGGGCGCAGCCAAACAACAGCAGTGTGTGTGTGTGTGTGTGTGAGGGCCATCAGGAGTGAATGCGTGTGCGCGCACGCGCGTGTGCGTACCGGTGCTGCTGGTGTCCTCGTCCTGGTCGATGAACACGTGGTGCAGGATGAAGGAGAGCAGCTCGGCCTGCAGGGTCTCGTCAGGAGAGTACACCAGCGGCTCCAGCTGCTCCCGCCCCCCAGACACCATCTGGTGGCTGAAGATCAGCAGCAGGTCGCACAGGATGGTGAACGCCTACTCGCGCACCAAACCCAGGAGAGGGGGGGGGGGGGGTGGGGGGGAGTTACGACACGTTTCAAACACGTTTTTGTGTGTGTGTGTGTGCGCGAGCGAGTCCTACCTGTTCTTTGACGGCTGTGTTGACGTTGGTGAGGTAGCGCTGGCACATCATGCAGAACGCCCTCATCTGCTTCCTCAGGGTGGTCATCTCATCCTGGCACACACACACACACACACACGGCGTTAGTCGACCTTTCAGAGCAGAGAGAGTCAGCGAGCAGCTCTGTGCGGTGTGACAGGTGTGAGCGAGGTGTGACAGGGGTCAGGTGGTGTGTGTGTGGCGGGGGGGGGGGGAGGCTGACCTTTCTGGAGTTGTGTCCCTCCGACACCTTGGCCAGGTTCCACAGGATGACGTAGTGTGTGCACTGCAGCGCGTGGATCACTATCTGTTGCCACAGGGAGGAGGGGTTACTGCTGTGCCCCCTCTGGGAGGGAGGTCCACTGGACCCTGTGTGTGTGTGTGCGTGCGTGCGCGCGTGTGTGTGTACCGACCTGCTCGGGCATGTCTCCGTTCTCGATGCCCGTGTTGAGCAGTTTGAAGTTGCTGGTGAACAGGTCCCACTGGGACAGGTCATGAGCGCTGAGGAGACAGGGGTTTCATCACTACAGCACAGACCTTCACACGGATGGGGGGGGGTCACTTGTCTGTGTGACCCCTATGCGCGACGGACTCGGCCCCGCTTTCGAAAAGCGGCCGCGGGCGGGGTTTTACCGCTCCGTGAAAACGGACGTCGAGGAGAAAAAGCTCAACTTTTGGCTCTGCGCGGATTGCGAGTGACCAATCGGAACACGCGGTAGCCTGTCGGCACGGAGCGCACATATTTCGAGAAAACTCGCCCTTCTGCGGACAGTCACAACACAACAATGTGGAGCAGATGTGAAGGACTCACTTGTGGAAGGCTGTGATCCTCTTCAGGGTGGACAGGACCTGGTAGGCGTCGTCCTCGTCGACCTCCTCCCCCTGAACACACAACACCAGTCAGTCCTGCTTCCCCCGCCTCGGCCTTTCCCACGCAGCTGCCCCGTCTCTCGGCCTCCCAGCCCCGGCGCTTCTCTCTCCGCCTCTTCCTTCCTGGGTCTCTCCGACTCGGCCGCTCTGATCTCCCTGTAACCTCGGCTCGCTCTGCACCCATCCCCTCCTTTCCTGCCTCGCCTCTACCCCCTCCAGCTCTCCCCCCCCCCCCCCCCCTCCCCCTCCTCCTCACCTCCTGCAGGAACTCCTCCAGCAGCCGGTTGAACTTGTCCACCTGCTCGTCCAGCAGCTGCGAGCGGGCGATGTCCACCCGGTTGAAGATGGTGAACTCCTCGTTGGCGAGGGCGTGGTAGGTCTTGGAGCAGGCCTCCAGCACCTCCGTGTCTGTGTGCTTCTCAACGATCTCCCGGATCTGACGAAGCAGGGACTCCAGGTGCTGGGGGGGGGGGGGGGGTTAGGAAAGTTCAATGTCATCCATTGGAATTGTTTCTTAGTTCTAGAAGGTTGATGGTATGATTTGCTAGGTGTGTGTGAGAGAGCTCTTACCTTCTCCAGGCGACCTGTGGTGTAGATCTCCAGGTCAAAGTACTGAGGCAGCTGCAACAGGTTGGTGACTTTTTCTGAATCTACCGAATACTGTGGGAGGAACACACACACAGGGTAAGGTAACCAGAGGCCACTGTGCTGCACACAGAGAGAGGCCGAGACAAAGTCATGGAGAAGGGCAGAGAGAGGCAGGGAGAGAGAGGCAGTGAGAGAAACAGCAGAGAGGGGCAGTGTGCTACCTTGGCCAGCAGGGGGGGTAGTGCCACAGCGAACAGCTCCGTGATCCTGGTCTTATCGTCGAGCTGGGTCTTCTTCTCCTTGGCCGTCATCACCTGCGTGCACACAAACACACACACACACAGGCTCCAGGGTTAGCCGGTCGTGGCGGAGGCAGACTCAGGAGAATGTCAGTGAAGGCAGAGGGCTGGAGGTGTGGTGTGCTTCCATAGGGGCGTTCTTTAGGCTGAGCAGGGCCAGGCAGGGCCAGGCTGTAGAGCCACGAGCTTCCAGCAGCACCGCACGCAAGGCAGTTAGGCTGTGTGTGTGTGTGTGTCTTACCCTCTTCCCTGTGCCGCGGCCGACAGGCGGGTGGCACTCTGACGCCTGGCGCACCGTGCACAGCATGATCTCAATGAGGGCCGTCTCCTGTCTGTCTGTCAGCGCTGCGCACACACACACACACCAAGAAAGACAGAAAGAAATCAAAAGTTACAACTTCTACTCTTACAGCTACTCCTCTTAACCCCTGGGGGCTGTGTGGAGGGAGTGTTGTAGAGTCAGGGCTGTAGAGTCAGGGCTGGAGAGTCAGGGCTGGAGAGTCAGGGCTGGAGAGTCAGGGCTGGAGAGGTGTGGGGGCAGCGTACCCTCCTCTCCAGGCAGGGCCTCGTCCAGCAGCAGGCTGGTCATACACTCCCAGTCCTTCAGCAGCTCCGCCCCGCTCTCCCACAGAGAGTCCACCAGGTAGGCTGCATGCTCGTGGAGCTGCGGGGGCACGGAGAGAGGGAGACAATTTGTAAAAAAATAAATAAAAACAAATCGAGGGTCTCTCTGCCAGAGAGAGATGGAGAGACACAGACAGAGAGATGGGGGGGGGGGGGGTCTGTCTCACCTCACTCTCCAGGAAGAAGAAGACTGTGGTTTTGATGAGATTGGCGTTGATGCTCTGTCTGCCCCGCCTCTTGGGGGCGCCCTCCTCCTCCGCCTCTCGTTGGCTGAACAACCTGGGGGGGGGGGGGGGGGGGGAACAACACCACACACGAAGCTTCAGCTTTAAGAGTCCAGCCAGGACATCCTTGGACGGATCTGAATGAGGGCCTAACCGATGGACGACTGTCTTCGATCTCCAACCAACCTCCCTCTCTCCCTCTTCTCCCTCTCTTCTCCATCGCTCTCCCTCCCTCCCTCCCTCCCTCCCTCTCTCCCTCTTCCTAACCTAGCTAATATGGTTAGCTCTGCATCATGGTCTGTGGGAGAACAACATGTGGACGACATCATAATCATCATCATAATCATCATTATCATCTCCACTGACGACACTAACTCTACTCCTGAGGCTACATTTTAAGGATCCATTTGTGATTTCTGATTGGATGGGAGAGGGTGGGGAGGGGAGGGGGGGGAGGAGATGGTGCCTACTTCTTAAAGAGGAACTCCCCGGCTGCTATGGCGACGGGCCGGTGGGCCGAGTAGACGAGGTGGTAGACGCTCTCGCAGTCCTCAGGGCTCAGCACCTCGTCCGTGCTACTGCAGAGACAAGACACACACACACGCTGAGGAGGGTCACCAACACACACAGGGGCAGTCACACAGGGGCAGTCACACAGGGGCAGTCACACAGGGGCAGTCACACAGGGGCAGTCACACAGGGGCAGTCACACAGGGGCCGGCGTCTCAGGACGTGACTGAGGTGACGGCCAGGGGGACAGGCAGACGACACAGGACGGACACAGGACGGACACAGGACGGACACAGGACGGACACAGGACGGACACAGGACGGACACAGGACGGACACAGGACGGACTTACTGCAGAACGAGGGTGAGCAGCTTTATTGCTTGGACCGCCACGTCGTACTCCTTGTCCAGCGTCATGGAGACGATACGGTCCTGGGGACGGGGGGACAGTGGTGAGTTAAGAGGCTTCGGGGGGAGCGTGGTTCAGGTGTGTAGCTTGGTGTCGTGAGGGTTCAGGTGTGTAGCTTGGTGTCGTGAGGGTTCAGGTATGTAGCTTGGTGTCGTGAGGGTTCAGGTGTGTAGCTTGGTGTCGTGAGGGTTCAGGTGTGTAGCTTGGTGTCGTGAGGGTTCAGGTGTGTAGCTTGGTGTCGTGAGGGTTCAGGTGTGTAGCTTGGTGTCGTGAGGGTTCAGGTGTGTAGCTTGGTGTCGTGAGGGTTCAGGTGTGTAGCTTGGTGTCGTGAGGGTTCAGGTGTGTAGCTTGGTGTCGTGAGGGTTCAGGTGTGTAGCTTGGTGTCGTGAGGGTTCAGGTGTGTAGCTTGGTGTCGTGAGGGTTCAGGTGTGTAGCTTGGTGTCGTGAGGGTTCAGGTGTGTAGCTTGGTGTCGTGAGGGTTCAGGTGTGTAGCTTGGTGTCGTGAGGGTTCAGGTGTGTAGCTTGGTGTCGTGAGGGTTCAGGTGCGTAGCTTGGTGTCGTGAGGGTTCAGGTGTGTAGCTTGGTGTCGTGAGGCGTCTTGTCCAGCAGGTGGCGCGGTCTCACCTTGAAGCGGCTGGTGAACAGCTCCAGTCTGGTGTTGAGCTCTCTGTTGTAGTAGAGACCCTGCAGGGCTGTCAGACACTTCAGCCGCACCTCACCTTGCTGGGAACACACACACACACACATTAAGACGCGTGAGACATCTCACCACAGAAGTATCAGAATCAAACTTCTATTTTTATTTTAAAAGTGCTAATCCACCTACAAGCACCGCACGATGCTTGTGTTATTTTGCTTCTCCTCAATATTTGTATATTTTTTGATGATACATATTAGAGCTGGGCGATAAAAAATATTATCGAAGTAATGACTTCCCTCAATAAAGATAGCGTAACATTCATTCATTTTCAATAACGTCGATAGACAATAATTAGGAACAGCAGTCCATTTAATGTCTGTGATGCAGCAGGAAGTTGCGGAGAAATGGTAGCCTACGCCCACTAAAATACACTGAGAACCTCGAGTGGAGTAGCTAATATTAACCGCGGAAAATGAGCCTTGTTGCCAAAAACAGTGGCAGTGATAGACATGGCGAGGGAGCAACTTCCAATGAATAAATTGTTGATTAAAAAGGGTTCGTCTTCTTCAGTTATTTGGAAGTGGTTTGGATTTTTGAAATCCGACAAACAGCAGAGCAATGTTTGGTGCACATTGTGTCGTAAACAGGTGGCCACCAAGTCTGGTAATACGACAAACCTTTTGTCGTTTGTTGTTTTGATTTTGCGCCAAGGTATTGATAAAAAGCTTAAGTTACTTGACCCCAGGTACGTGCTCCCTGACCGCAAACATTTCTCTCACACCGCGCTACCTAAACTTTATGCCGAGTGTGGGGGAAAAGTTGAGGAAGACTTATTTTGCTGCTACTACGGATCTGTGGTCTATCGTCTTAATGATCGTTATCGAACGGAAATATAAATATCTATCGTGATCACTTTTTACCCATATCGCCCAGCCCTAACACATATATGTTTTGATATGCCACTGCGTAGACGTTGTATGCCAGGTCACGAGGATGTCCCGGTCCTGATGTAGGACGCCATTAAGCCCGAGTGACTCTTGACTTGGCCACGTCCTGCTCACCTTGTCGTGCATGGTCCACCCCACGTATTTCAGATAGCTGTCGTTGAGGAAGGCGTCGCTGTACAGCTTCATCCACACGCCGATCTCCTCTATGCAGATGGCCCTGATCTCTGCTATGGCATCACTGGGGACCAGAGAACAGACCGGCGTCACCGTGGTGACCATGCACTCGGTGATGTCATTGTCTTCAACGCCGTCGTCATGGTTAAGCCACCCTACAGCCTTACAGTCAACAATCCGTCATCATCCTCATCAACATGATCACAACCGTTATCGCTGAGGGAACGTTATTGATGACACTGCATATTAATTGTAAGTCTGACCAGGGGGGAAACAGACCGGTTTGGCCATGGGAGAAGTGTGTGTGTGTGTGTGTGTGTGTGTGCACTTACCGATATCTGTGGACAAACACCCCCTTGAATATGGCGTTCATCATGTTTTCAATCTCATCCTGGTTCTCTTGGAGCTGAGAAGGACAGTCAAAATACAAATCAAGTTTTCATTAACCCTAAAACACATAACACACAGAGGTTTCCTGAGATACTGAGTGTGGTATGAGAATGAGTGTGTGCGCGTGCATGCGTGCGATTGTGTGGAGAGGAACAGCAGATGGATGCCCAGTGGGATCTGGTCTTACATAACCCAGTTAACAGTCTCTGCCAGCGGAACCACAGGAGACACACACACACACACACACACTCAGCTAACTGAACAGGAAGGCTAGCTAAATGGCCATCCTGCAGTGGGCTGCAGAGGTGTTCTTGCTGTCAGAGGTGATGCACACCAGAGCAGAAGTGACCCGCTGGGGGAGGCAGGTAAAAGGGAACACCAGGACTGCACTGCATTTAATTGGCCTGGAGTGTGTGTGGGTAATGTGTTTATGGTGTCAGGAGGAAATCATCATTAAGGCTAGCTATTTGTCTAGGGAGCAAGCAAGGAGTCTAGGGAGCAAGCTAGGAGTCCCGGTGTGGAGTGCAAACTAACTACTATCTAGCAAGCAACTATCCTACTGCCGGACTCTCACCTCTTTGCGTTTCTGCAGCAGTAGCTCCAGCCTGTCGTTGGCCCTCTTGGCCACGATCTTGTTCCTCTCCGCCTCGTACTGCCGCTGGGTGTTGTCCATGTTGATGCTCAGGTTGAGAGCTACATTCACCAGGGCTGTCATCAGCTTCATGGCTGCCGGCGGCACACACGCAGGCCAGTTAGAAAACCTTCCTCACGCCTTTAGGAGAAACGTTTACTGTTCCGGCTAATACACACACACACACACTCCTCCTCGTCGTCGTCTCACCTGCGAGCGTGCTGGTGTGTCGGAAGGCTCGGACCTGGGAGTCCGACAGGCCGGTGAGGAGGGAGATGACCGTGTCCATCATGTACTCGTCGTAGATGATGCTGTACTGGCACTGGCGCACCAGGACGCCGATGAACTCGCAGAAGCTCGACTTGAACTTCTTCCACTGCGGCCCTGCGATGGTCAGGGGGTAGTCCCCGCTGTCCTGCGGGGGGGGGGAAGGCAGAGGAGGGACCTTGTGGTGAAACCGCTCGGCAAAAGAAGGTCAAGCGTTCGGGACGCGCCCGTCGGACGCGGCTGGCCAGATTTCCTCCGAGCTGGGAAGTTCGAGGAGACTTGAGGAAGAGAGCAACAGGAAGGAGGTGGGATGAGCCTCAGTACCTCGTCAAACTCCTCTGTCATTCTCCGGATGATCTCGGAGTTCTGCATGTTTCGGAACATCTCGCCGCTGACCACACCTGAGGGGAGAGGGATCGGTGAGAGAGACACAAATGGTCATCGTATCTTCACTGACGTGGTCTGTGGAGTGTTAGTGGTAAACGGACACTACAGTTGCAGACAGGCCACTATAAGGCATGGAGAGAGATAGGGGACACACACCTTTGCAGCCGGAACACTGGATGAAGAAGTTGATGAGGTCTAGAAGCGCGACGTCGCGGTCGTGCTTGTAGGACTCTATCCAGTCATCCACCACTGACTGCACCACAACAACAACAACAGCAGTTAGGACACACAGTCACTATTAACTATGCTTCAAAAGTGCTGCCACCTGGTAGAAATGACTGGTGACGGATAAAAGGTTAGCTTTCAAAAGGATCAAAATATTGAGCAATATATTGCATCCCCCCGCCCCCTCACACACACACACTCACCTGCATGGCGCTCTTTCCGAGCTTGACCACCTCGAACAGCATCATGTTTTCCATGCCGTTCTCCTGGTGGTGGCCATTGATCCTGCCTGCGCCCTTCCCCCCCTTCCCCTTCTCCCCCGCAGGCTTCTTCCCCTTCTTCCCCCCCTGGGACGGACAGCGCGAGGCCGAGACAGAGAGGGGACAACGATGAGGAAGGCAAGCACAAGAAGAACGAGAAACAGCGCATCACTGAATATGGGTTAGGGTCCGCGGCGGGTCTAGCGGCGTACCTTTCCTTTGGCCGGGATTGGGTTTCTTCCATCAGGATCCTCGGAGAAGTCTGTGTCTGAGGAGAAGCGCGTGTCTGAATCCCTGGTGACACACACACACACACACACACACACACACGGCTGTTAGGACGACGCGCGCGGCCTAAACTGTCCCCCTCTTAAGTCAGCAGGGGGTCCCTGTACGCAGGGTGAAACGATATGTTGGCCACTTACTGAGGGTAGTGGAACTCTGACGGTATTTCTGGTGCCGCTATCATTTCTGTAACATCTTCTGGACAACCTCAACTTATGACTGACTTGATATCCTCGCAAAGCACCGGGCGACAAAGCCTTCACATAAGACCTGGAACACAAGGCAACACATTGGAGTTTCCTCTGGTGAAGCACAGGTGGCTCTGGTACAGCCAGGAAAGGGGTGAAAACAGGTTGAAATAGACCTTTTTGGACAATGCATGTTGTACAGGTTAATAATTATTTGGATAAAGGACAGCAAACTATGGATTCAGTTATTCTACATTTCCCCAAAGATCTAAAGCAGTGTTTTCACATGGTAATAGAAGACGGACATAAGCGCTCCTGTCAGGCTCAGATGCGTGCTCATTGGCTCCCTCTCATCTACCCTCACCCTGGTTTCCAGGAAACATCACCCAAGGCAGGAAAGAGGATCTGCCTCCATGCCCTAATATGGAAGTGTGCAATCCGCCCCGATGTACATCTCAACCAATAAAAACTAGTTATCAACACTGGCTGACATAAACAAGAGAAACAGTGGGATTAAAGGAGAGAGTAGATCCCATAGGCCTACAAAATCATAAATGAAATAATAACATTCGCATCCAGCATGAGATTGACATACCGTGCATAAATAGTCCCTAAAAAGCTATTTCTTATTGAATCCAACTGACTACAGTCTTTACTAATAAGGTACACAGATTGTAGACTCCAGGTGGCAACGTCCACGATGGGAGGCAAGGAAGAAAAAAAAAACTCCTCCAATTACCAAACCTGCTCTTAAACAGGGTGTGTCTTTCCACCACAAGCTAGCGAGGACAGACACAACAGTGCCCATGAGTAGTGAAAGCGTGTCATTCACAAGTTTCTATTGAACACTGACATAGCATTGCACAGAAACAAACTGTTCATTAATCAACTTTAACGCCAAAAAAACTGACATGCACCATCAAGAGCGGAGATCGTCCACATCTATTAGGTGTGCACAAAAAATAAACATATTTTATGTTCGGGTAACGCACGGTTGTGAAGTCAACTATTAACTTCCGATTGATTTAGGTCGCTAAGTAGACTACATGTCCTGCAAAATTATGACGCTAACCAGCGGCGTGCCTTGCTATATGAAATTGTCATAATATCCATAACAACACTAACTGTGAAGGCCAAGCTGCTAACAAACAGCTTTCTAGATAGCGTTATATAAAGTAATCTTACGCTAGCCGCCTCCTTACATAAATTACACACTGCCACTGAACTCGAGGCTAATTTACAGTTCATTTGCTCTGGCTGGTTACTGTCTGTGTATCGGCTGAAAAGTGGCGCCAACCACTACCAGCAATGCAATAAGAAAGCCACCCAAGAAATGAGAGCAGCTAGCTAACAACAAAGCACGTCAACTAAGCACATCCTAACGTCAGCCAGTAGATAGCTAACAAGTAAAATGATAAATCTAAGTTCCCGTTAGTACGTTCCCCCTACTGCGTTGGCAAAGGGCTGCTGTGGCCGCCTGTCAAACTACTTGACGCCAGGCAGCAGCAGTATGCTGCTCAGCGCCGGGGAGACCGACAATAATAGCTAGCCTACCTATTTGCTAACATTAGCCATCCGGATATAATCTGAGAAAGAAAGCCCTGTTCATAGAAAGAAAACTTTCACCAAAACACTACCGGTATAACAGGTTCCAAACCACTTCTATAACATAAACACAAATACTACTTTGCAATTTAGCAACTTTCTCAATGTATTTGTAAACTGGGGTTAGCTAACTAGCTAGCTTTCCTCAAGGCCTAAAATAATCTTGGTGCTAGCTATCCTAGCTACGAATAGCTAGCTGGCTACTTCCCTGCAAAACAGCGGATCTGTCGTAGCTAGCTAGGTAATGTACAGTAAAAGCTGACCCAACAAACCTTTACTCGCTTACTTCCCCTTAGATTGCAAAATTTCAATCACAATGTAAAAAAACATTTGCTATCGTAATGCAAGACCATATATAAAGAGACAAGAAGTAAACATATTCCTATCCATTTACGTAAAAAACATCTCGTCCTTGCGTCGTCCATCTTGCCTCGGGAGCTCAGTTAGCTTGCTAGCTAACTGAGTAAGCTATTAGCTGGAACCAGGAGCTAGCCAACTAGCTAGCAGCTAGCAACCAAAATACAAATCAACAAACTTCTAGATTGCTCTCCGCCATTTTACAGCTAACTTACCTCGTTATCGGAATGTAGTTCCAACAGAATCCTAACTTTGGAAGTTATTGCAGAGATATCAGCGCAATTTCGACACAATTCCGTAGCTAAATGAGTTTGAAAGTGGCGGTCAGAAGCGGTTTTGGACGTTCTCTCACCCCGCTTGCTCCGTAGTACGGATTGTTGTTTCGACGACTGTGAGGGGGAAACGGTGGTGGAAATTGTGGTGCAGAGCTGCCACCTACTGGCCAAAATAGTCTTTGCACGTCTGATGCCTCGTGAGTAATGTGACATCTAGTGGGTAGTTTCGCGCAGCGCTGCTGCCAGTTAAGTCAACTGTATGAATTGCTGTGGAATCATTGCCAAAACACAAAACGTGTTAAATCTATTAGAGGGGTTATTTCCACTGACATAAATAGGCTTAAGGTTCATTGTGATTAGGGAGAACTGTTAAAATACTGGTGACAAGGACCCCACACATCCTCTGATAGTATTAATAAAAGCAAAAAGCCATTATAAGGACAATTGAATGTATAGAAAACCAAAATATATCTTTAGTGTTAATCATCTATGTTCTTCATTTATTTTGTGTTTATGTATTACCTTTTCTTGGCTGGATATTTCTTGGTAGACAATTGATAAACACTTTCTGGTACAAGTTTTTTGCCAATTTGCCATTTGAAACAAATACAGTCATGAATAACAGTAACAAATACCGTACATGTACAGGTATAGTCGTTGTTGGTTCTTCTATCAAGTTCCTAGGCGTCTATCCTAATCCTATATTTAATTCAATCCTCCCCATATGAGCTAAACATTATTATCAACAGTATGCTAAAACAATGTGACCTGTTGTCATTTCATCAACTAATCCACTAACCCATCACTAACCTGTGGAAAAGGCCCAGCCAGTAAAAATGTCACAAAGAATTGCTTAATCATGATTGTTTATTGTAAACTCTTGGTAAAGCAAGTGATTAAGTAACATATTACAAATGAGAGGGGCATTTCTGGAACATAATTTGAAACGAGGAATGAAAGTCAGCCAGTCATATTGTCTGATGATGCACACTAAATTAAATATACAAATTATTAAGTGGAGGAAGCTACTTAAAACATATAGAACACAAAATAAGAAAATGCACATAAAACATTTAAAAAATCTATGATTCTGCCAACTTGTCAGCAGGTCAGTGAGAAATGAATAACCCACAACTGGGAGTGACTGTTGTAGAAGACATGCACGCTGACTTAGTTACTCCCCTTCTAAAAAATACTTCAATTAACTTGTATCTATGAGGATATGGTTATATGGTATACAGAAATGATCTGATAGTTAAGTTGAGGAAACAACACACAACAAACAAACGCAATGAGAAGGCACAACTGGTGAGAGCTGTGGTGGAACATTGTAGTGTAAAGACCCATTAATCAATACCCAGTATGCCTTCCAAATAAGGCAGTTCTGTATTTACAAATGATTAGTGTAAATGCAATCAAAATATTCATTATTTTAATTTCTATATACAGTGGGTTCCGAAATATAATACATCTCTATATACATTTATTATGTTTTAAAATGACAAGCCTGGCTGCAGAACTGTATGTGTTTCAACCAACTAGCTCTGACATCATCAACACCTTCAAACCAAACACAAGATGAGAGACATAGCAAGTCAGCACATACAACTCTGCAGCTCCAGTAGGCTGTGTTATTGTCAATAGGTGCAGATCGGTGCAGGAGCAGCATTTTCAAAGAGAGTCTCATAGGGACTCTTAGGAGTAGGTCTTGATCTTTTGAGTGATGGTCCCGCAGCAGATGGGACACTTGCTGAGGGACTCTGAGCACTCCTTGCAGGTGACGAGGTGCCCGCAGGGGATGAAGACGATGCATGTGTCTCTGTCCATGCACACTTTGCACTGTTTTTCCCTCTGCAGCTTCCGTAGTTTCTCGAGGGGGTCGTCACCTGAACGAGACATACAGTAATTGACATATTTAGCATTTACTGTACCTGTGGTATTGGGGATTTTCTGAAAACCCTATTCAATACAAGCCTTCCTAAAGGCATAGCTCCTATTGTGCTGCATGCTACAGTTAAGACAATAGAGGGGGGGAAATCGAAAGTAAGTAGAGCACGTGGCATTTCCTTGAGACCTGACCTTTGCTTGTGTGTGCACCACATGAGACACACACCTTCTTGTTCGTTGGACACCGGTAATTCGCTGTCTGGGGCGCGCTTAAAGCAGTCATGTAGCAGGGCCTCCAGGGTGCTATAGCCATCTCCAGTCTTCTGGATCTGCCCCAGGATGGTTCTCTCCACCAGACAACCCTCCAGGCCCATCTCCAGTGCCTTCTGGGCCATGGGTGACAGCAGCACCTGGGGATCTACAGGGAACACAGCCAACAGAACACAGACGGAGGCTCAGGCATGGGAGGGAACAGTTTCTGGATGAAGAGAAACGGGTTTGACTCATGCGGAAAGCAAAGGTCAGCCACACTCACCGTGGCCATGGCTTGAAAATCCATTGTGATGGCGTGATGCCTGGGAATTCCATAAAAAGATGATTTGACAGTATTGAAACTGGGTGATGATTAACAACGAATCTGTTGACATCATGTCTGTAAAATTGTGGTTTGGGCTCCAGTTAGTGTTACAATCCGATGACTTACAGTGTTCCTTTGTGGGGATTGTAGTTGAACATTGTTGACAAACTCCGGTCCTTTCTCCGCCAGAAGGAAGCTGCACCTGGTTCAAATACAAAAGATAGACTCTCGCCATTAGAGTTTGTAAGTGCTGTGGGCTCCACTCAGAGCAATAAAGCTGTAGGATGTAGGGTTAATAAAAGGCAGTGGTGGTGTGTGTGTTTACCCAGGGTAATGTTTCGCATGCTCCTCCCAAGGATCCTCCTCTGGCTGCCAGCCCTTCAGACCGCCTCCACAGCGGAAACATGACACTTTGTCTGGAGCTCCTGCGACAAACACACACACACATCACGTTCTAGAGAACAAGGATTTGATTTTCGTATGCAAATCATCCTTCTTGGCTCAGACTCGGCATCAGCTACCTGTGCTGTAGAAGCCTGCTCTGGCCAGCCTCTCCGGGTCAACGGCGACCTGGATGCAGGCGAAGCTGCCCAGCCTCTCCTCAAAGCTCTCCATGGGGACTTGGGGCCCAGTGCGCCCCCTGCTCACCCCCTCCTCCTCTGCAGCGCCCTGGGAGGGCACGTTCCCCACATCGTGCCCCAGGATGAAGTAGCAGTTGGGGAAGTACTTGGAGTGCTCCCCCCAGGCCGTGTCCCCAGCCTCCCAGCCCGACAGCATGCCTCCACAGCAGAAGCACAGCACCCTGTCGCTCTCCCCGGTGCTGTAGAAGCCGGCCTGGGCCAACTCGCGCGGCCTCACTGGGGTCTCGGAGCGCCACGCGTCGAAGGTCCTCAAGCGGCAGTCTTCGCTGCTCATTTGGGGGGCTATGGGGTACGTGGACTCGTCCACCACCTCTCCCGTCCGCAGGCGGAACTCCCTGTCCTCCGCCTCCTCGTTGTAGGGGGAGCCGTTGGTGAGCGCCGGGACGTTGTATCGGTAGGTACAGCTAAGGAACTTGCAGGTCGGGGAAACCTAGAGCAGAGAGGATGAGGAAAGAAGTTTTCCAGCTGTACCCAGAGAACAAATCTTCGGAATGCACCTTAGCATCGGAGTCGTCATCATCGCTATAGCGTCGTCAGCGGTACCTCCAGGTGCCTCTCGATGGGAGTGTCCCCGCCACACCAGTTCTCCACCGTCTTCTGGCAGCTGAAGCAGCGGACCCGGTCGGCGTGGCCCGTAAAGTAGAACCCGGCCCGGGCCAGCCTCTCTACTGACACCTGCTGGGCCAAGGTGGAACCGCGGAACGAGTCCAGACGAGAGTCCATCATGGACCAGTCAATGGAGTGGTCTGCCTCCAGGTCACTATCTCCTCTGAGGCCTGACATTCTGAAGAACAGTCAGGGGAGGGAGCTACGGAAATAGAATTTGATGATTTAAGAGCAAAGACGCAGAAAGTACAATCCAGTACAATTTTATAAGTAACTACACAGACGACAGATCTGAGGTTGACGCTCTAGGACACTGTGACCACTATAATAAAAAAAATCCCAGTCCCCAAAACAAACAAAAACAAATTGTGCAAATTGTTTATAAAAAATGCAAAAGGTCAGGTGAGGGTGCTATAGTGTCTGTCTGCAGATTGCAACACTGCCCTGGATTCTGGGCGCTGTGCCTTTAAGAGTGGCAGAGGGATTGTGCTCACATGGAGGCGTTGGCTGCTGCATGTGAGAGGTGGGGGGGGAGTGAAAAAGCAGGTTTCATTCTCACTAGAGCCTGTGTAGATCAATGACTATCCTGTCAAACAATGTGTGGGTATGGGGCGTGCCGGGAACATTACGATCCTATCGAGCATGCTCCCCTGAAAGGAATTTAACAAGTGATTTCAATTGTCAATCCATGTGGACACTTCCAATTCCTGAGCAGTGAAAGGATTCTTCTATCTTTATGACTAAAAACACATCCGTTTTTTTAGATTGATACGGTAAACATCTGGGCTGTGAGAGAGATGTATATATGATGTATACATTCTACAAGCTATACAAGCATACGAGCTAGTGACGCTAGCTTAATTTGATCAAACATGACAGCACTATAAACATGTGATGCAGACAGTGGCACAGAACAGGTGAAGGTTCCTCCCAGAAGGACATCATGTTGCATCATGAGTTCATGTTGCTGACACACCTCACCTCAGACGGGTTTATACCCACCCAAGGAGGGACAGTCCCCCATCGGAATATGCTGAACTGAACTAATGCTAAACTTCCCTTCCAGCATGAGGTATTTTCTGCAGAATTTGTTTTATTTTGGGGGATCTCCCCGGTCTGTCAATGTCACTCTATAAAGTTTCCCTTTAACAGTTTTGGGGGTTGGCATTAATTTGAGGGTGTGAATGACACAGAACAGTTTGGCTGAAACCAGGGTAATGATAAATAATTATATATTTATTAAGCAGATGCTTTTATCCAATGAGTGATCCAGGAAATACTTAAACCTGTGATCTCTTGATCTTGAAATGCCCCATAAAGAACCTGGCAGCCTGTTGGCATTCATTCAGTGAGTCGGATGAATAAACAAAGAACTATATAGTTAATACTTCAGAATCAGGGCTTTCCACGCGTCCACACTTTGCAAAACTCCTTTTCCGTTTCCTTCTAGAGATGCAACCAATCCCAACTGAACCAAGATAAGAAGATGGATCAGCTAACTCCATATTGATCTCTTGTCAATATTATTTTTTGGACCTCCACGATGGAACAGACGAACTAGGGTTAAAGAAAAAAGACTAACAAGCCAATTGGAAGCCTGCCTAGTCGTGGAGGTGGCACTGGGGTAGTCAATGTGATGATGACCACTCAAACTGAATGGTCTGGACAAGAAAAATCTAGAAGGATCACAAAGCTTTTAGTCCGGGTAAACGATATAGTACAATAGATGCGCGTGTCAACAGAGTAAATGACAGACTAAATAGTGACAGCTGGGACGATTCCTGCTAAGTCTGATAAGAGCGTTAAGCAGTATTCAATGCTATTCATGACTTAATGTACAAAAATAACATCGTGCTGCCTATATGTTTTCACTAAAACGGTCATAATTTTACTATTTGCCATATGTATACCCCTTGATCGTCGCTTTGGCTACGACAGTTGCCTGGGTGGTGAGCCAACATGAACGAATGTGTTTGTTTGTGCTAGGTAGTCTAGCCTAGCTAGCAAAAAGAAAATCGCTAGCTAGCGTTTACATTTAGTCATTTTTACATTTAGGCATTTAGCAATATAACAAACAACATTGAATATAATAGGAAAATATATAGATTCTTACATTCGATAAGCTCTGCGCCTGTTGAATTTAATCCTGGTCCAAAACAGTTCCTTGGACTTCAGCTGTGTCCTCTAGGACAGCAATCTCCGAAAGAGTAAATGTTGCTGCGACCCTGTAGACAGGAAGTACATTTAGCCTAGCAGTCTAGTGCGCACCAGTCTCGGCGCAACTCATCTGATCCCAAACATTTCTGACGTAAGTCAGATCATTAGAAAAGGATTGAAGATTCCAAAAGTTAAAGATAAAATACAGATAAAACCATGTGCTTAGAATACACCTTAATCTTCATTGAAATGAATTCTGATAACAAATTGCATATTCACCTCTCAATCAACAATTCTGCATCGAACAGATCTAAGTAAGATTATCCACAGGTTACTACTCTCTGAGTATGGACATGAACAGGAAACAATAGAATCCAATCTAATAGTGAGGCGCAGGGGATTTTATAAGGCAAAAAGAGGAAATGGTCATGAATGGAAACTACTCATCTCAACAGAGAGTCTGGGGTTGGAATTTTAAAGGGATCTGAGCCTATACACCTCATTCGTGAAAGGCTCAAGCGAGACTCAGATCCGCATTGAAACTGTTGGCATACATCCGATTCTGTGGCCTTATCATGGCGTTTTTCCCCATTCGTACACGTCCGTTTCCTCTGTGCCCAGTTAAGTTAGCTTGATCTCAGAATCCGATCGCATCACAACACAGAACTGACAGAACTGTGCATTTGTAGTCAATATGTGATCATTTAAAAAATGTTTACGATTTTACTTATATACCTTTTTGTATAGGATATAGCCTACTTGAAATATAATGATCTTAATTTAATTTGTCACCTATCAAAACCCTCACAGAGGCCTAACGGCCTAGGAGTTTGTCGTCTATTATGAGGTAACAGACACTCATTGTGTCTATCATGAAATTCGGGCAAAATGTCGCGTCGAAAAACCACGGCCTTTATACAGCCTGTCAAGGAATGACAGTTTGTTTGAAAATGCACTTGAGGCTGCGTAAACTTCTACAATTGATGTGGAACAGGACTACTAATAGCAGCTCTCAGTGCACTCCATACATCCGTGATATCAGAAAGCTGCAAAGCAATGGATTCTATAGGGTTTACGTTGGCGAGACTGACATTCCAGAGAGTCTTATCACCGGGGACAGCATTAGGCCTACATCAATGAATATCACTGAAAACCGACAAACCTGGAGCATCCTCCATGCAGGCGGCCATAAGGGATGGGTGCCGTGGAATTACAAACTTTTATTTCACTGCAACGGGGTCTCACCAATTAAACCATCTGCTGAGATATTTGAGGAATTATGCTATAGTTTGAGAGAGAATTACGGAAAATGTGCAATTGTGGTCAATCCACACAACTCAAGGGCTTCGATGCGTGGGTATGCATGGGGTTCTTGGATGACTCTTCATCACCTGCCTTCGGGCCCGGTGGAATTTACACTCATAACCTGCTGCCCCTCAGTAGCGCGTTCTTACGGCCACGAGCTTCTCCAGCTGCCCTTCCAATGCGCGCACTTGAGTCCTCTGAACAGTGCGTGGTCTACAGTCAAGTGGTTTGCAAACAATAACCGAGGGAAATACTCAGAGACCGTCTACGACCATGACACTCGGCATAAATTCGTCTACTGGATTGAACTAATGGAAGGGGCTTTGAAGATAATGACCAAGAGGAAATGGGAAGAAGCTGGCTCTAGAGTATGGAAAAATGAGAGCGTTTACCTCAATGACTGACTGTGACATTAATGGTGTACCCAACCAAACACTGAGTTCACGTCGTAGATTAACAATTGAAGTGCTGGACCAGAAAGCATGACAAGCGTCCATATTCATTTCAGAACCTGCTCAAACCTGCCACTTTTTCCTAGATTGATATAAACTGTCTGACCTTAACCTAAAACACAAATGAATATTAAGGCCTAATAAGAAGATACTGCTGGGGTTTCCAACAAGTCAGTTAGCCAAGCCATAGCATATTATTTACAGATATAGTTAGTTGGGTGTAAATGACTTATCACTTACAAAAATATGGCATGCAACGTTATCTATGCAAAAGTGAGACCAATAGAAAGAAACAATATTGGCCTTTTAATCAATGCAATTTTATTACTTCAGAATTGATGAATTACTGAATTGTTACAATTGTTTCATTGAACAAAACTTCTTTAAACAGACCTTTGTAATAGTCTTAAATGGCAATGTACTGTAGCCTGGCATTGCCAGACCAACATGTTAGTCTGCAACCTCTCAGTTCATTTTTTATTTCCAAGGGGAAATAAAAAATGTAATGTACTCCTATGTACATTATTGTATTAAACACACTCCATATAAGTAAATGGTTGTGCTTGGCCCAACCGCATTTTGGTTGGAGGAAATCTGTTTGAATAGGAGGGTGGCCAGACCAATCTGCCAGAGCAAATACAACATGAGATAATTAAAGATGAGATGTGGGGAATACTTTAGAAGCACAGGCCTGTTTATTGGGCAAAATTATAAAATATTTTTATTTTTTAAGGATCAGAACACACAACTTGGAATGAAAAAACAATGACAGGTAAACTGTTTTCAAGAGAAGTCTATTGTTTCAACAACACACAACATGTACATATATGGTGATTAATTTAATCAAGCCATTAATAACATCCTGAAGCAGTAGATATTTAAAAACATGCTTTTTAGAGACTAAACTTGAATAGTTTCCAACTTCATACAAAATAGATTTCTCATCACCAAGGTCAGGTTTAAACCTCAGATTCCTCCTGTCAGGAATACTCTTTCAAGCGAAGAGTCCAACTCAGCCCGCAGCGGCTAACCCTCATCTTCTGGCCTTCATTTGAACTGATCTAATAGTCCTGCATGGTAAAGAGAAACCAGATCTCAACTTGACTTTCAACCATCATGCAAGCTAAATCTTATGCTGATGAAAGACAAATAAGGGAAAGGGTAGAGGGTCGACAGGGAGTAGACATGGTAAGATAAGGAGAGAAGAGAGAAACTCGACGTGACCAGACCTAGATCTGTGAAGCTCTCCTGTAGGTCATCCCTCGACGATCCTGCGCAGCAGCTTGCCCAGGCCTCCCTTGGCCACCTGCAGAGGAGTCTTCTCCTCCTTGTTCTCGATGTAGATGCTGGCTCCGTGCTCCACCAGCAGCTTGGCTGCCTCCACACGCTCTTCATCACATGCCAGGTGGCTGAGGAAAACCCCCACACAGTTTGTGGTATAGAGCAGAATTCAAACCACATCAAAAGAACCTGGAATTGTTTAATTTTTGACGCTCAAGCAAGAACTGCATCTTCAAATGGTTCTCAACATGAATAGTAATACTACACCTCCACAAGACCCAGATCTGACTGGACATGAGCCAATTCCCAGAGTATATGTTGCTGTCTCTAAAGCGTCATGTTCTACGGCTCTTAATAACTTCTACTTCCTATGGTTATAATGTGTGTGCGCTTAAAAAAAAAAGATGTGCCTTAAAATCAGGTGCCATTCGATTGACTTTATCGATCCCAAAGACAATTCAAGTGTTACCTACCTTTTAGAATTTTCTTCTAGATCAATAAAGTAAATTGAATTAGACGGCTTCAGTTCCTGAACTTACAGTGCTGTGTTGCCCTCTGAGTCCTGGATGTTGGTGGAGGCACTCTGCTGTAGGAGCAGCTGGATCAGGCGGTAGTTGCCCTGGGCTGAAGCTCTGTGGAGGGGAGTGGACTCCAGCTTGTTTGTGGCATTGGGGTCAGCCCCGTTTTCCAACAACACAAGGGCTATCTGATAAGAAGCACGACAGTGTTAAGGATTTTATCTATACAAATATAGGCTTTTAAACTGTCACGACCATTGAGACTAGTTTATCAGAGATACAGGTATTTATACTAAACTACAGCAAAATGTGATAGGTGTTTATACAATACAGCTGAATAATAATATGTTATAGGTTGACGTATGTTGGTGAAAGGGCACTGGGGTGCCAGGAGTACCTCATATCTGTCTTTAGAGGCTGCATAATGCAGAGGAGTGCAGCCATTCTGGTTTACCGAGTTCAACTGGGCTCCTTTGGATATTAGAGACTTGACTATGTCTTCTCTGCCTGCAGATGCTGCTATGTGGAGGGGAGTCCAAGAGGCCTGGAACAACAAGGACCATTGCTGTCAAACCTTGCTGGTCATAACCTCATAATTTGCTTTTTCCCCAGTAAAGTCATAGTTGCCACATGTAAAGTAACCAGAGATGCATTTGCATGGAATTTACATCATCTTGCAGGTCCACTTCAGCTCCTAGATCCAACAGGAATTCCACAATATTGGTGTGTCCAGCAGAACATGCCCAGTGTAGAGCTGTTCTGTGATCCTGATTAGAGAGGATCAGAAATAAACGGTATTATGATACCGGTGGTCAGAATTTTTACTTAAAATAAACTAGCTAGCTTGACATCTGGCTGTTAGCTTTCCAATGCCTAACATTGCTCATACTGTAATGATACATGATTCTGCCTGAACTTGGAATAAAAAGTGATGACTTACTTGGTCCGTTTTAGATGCGAGTGACTTATCAGTTAAAATTAATTTCTTCAGTTGGTCAAACTGACCTATATAGGCCAGATTGCAGACTTCCACATTTGATACTGACCCCGCCATTGTCATCAATTGCACCACTAGGCTATCTGATCTGAATCCTTTACTATTTTAAAGACAAAAAGTCATCAACATGACTCAGGATAGTGCGAGATTTTACTTCCGTAAGTTAAACGGCTGTGACCTGAGTAACATTCCAAAATAAAAGCGTTAGCGCGATTGTTCATTTGCTGACATGCATCCTGCGCTGTCATAGAACCTTTATTTTGATGAAAGTCTAAAGTCCGGACAACCAATCGAGATGTTTTTTCTACGACTACAATCAACACATTTCCACTCTAGCTGGGCACAGAACCAACCAACCCCAGCGTTTCTTAAAATACAACCTATACACAAATAAACATATCTTTCTTAGTTACAAGGGGACATCATTCTAAATTCCACACAGACATGGCGGCAACAGTTGTAAGTTTGCTAGTTGAAATCTCCCGTTTCGAGTATATACGTTAGAGCTAGCCATGTTAGCTAGGCAGCTAGCTAGCTAGGCTGGCTAACCAGCAACGCATCTGTGGGTCGCTAGAGAGCTAAGCTATTTTTTTCTACATGCGCTAGAAGCCTGCTCTCATGTTGAGATGGTACGTTAGAAATAGCTGATATTCCTAGTGTCAAATGTAGCTAACTGCTGTTGTAGTCTACACAGTCTTTTCCCTGCCCTATCAACCCCTTGACCCATTTATGATATCCCGCTACTATAATTTGCGACACACACACAGGGCTTTATCAACCTTATCTGCCAATAGCCACTATCACTTATCAATGGCCTGCGTTTTTTGCCAAAAAAACCCCGGGGGCTAGTCCTTGCCTAAAACTATTTAATTCAGAGATCAGAATATTGAGTTAACTTAAAAATATACACATTGGGCATTCCTGCCTATTCCAGGACATGGATGGTTGAGTTCAGTAGTAGACGAGTAACAGTCCAGTAAAGCTAAACCCTTTCCTCAAATCTCCCTTCTAGGACTTCAGGACCCATGTTGACCAGTCATGCAGGTACTCAGAGGAATTTGTCAACATTTATTATGACTGCATGGACAAGAAGAGGCGGGTAAGTGACAGCATCCTGACAACTATTCTGCTACCATCTCCTTGTCCTGTTAAACGTGTTGCTCCAAGGTTTATGACCATTGTGCTGTTTGATATAGAACCTGACTCGTCTGTATCTTGACAAAGCAACTCTGGTGTGGAACGGAAACGCAGTGTCAGGCCACGATGCTCTTGGAGAATTCTTTGAGTCACTTCCATCCAGCGAGTTCCAGGTCCACACACTGGACTGTCAGCCAGTACATGGTAAGGCTGAGTTTATTGACTAGTGGGCTATACACATCCAACCATACCATATTTGGAAGCCTTTTGCATGTAGTTGTAATGACGTTTCTTCTTCCTCTTGGCTTTCACAGAACAAGCAACCCAAGGGCAGACTACGCTGCTTGTGGTCACTGTGGGAATGGTAAAGTTTGATGGGAACAAGCAGAGATACTTTAACCAGAACTTTCTCCTGACGGCACAAGCTTCACCCAACAGCGATCAACCTGTTTGGAAGATAGCAAGTGACTGCTTCCGTTTCCAAGACTGGAACAGCTGAAATAACCTGTGGCCACTGTTTCTCATTTCTCTCTTTTCTGTATGTACCCATATCCCATTTTTGTGAAAAGCTTCAAGTTGTAATATGTAAAGTATACTGTGTGCCCATTTTATTTTGTTTTTTAAATAAAAAAATAGAGGTATAATAAAAAAAAAAAACATTTATTCATCACAATGTAACCCTTTGACAAATTATGGAAAACAGGAAATGCTCAGTGAAGAATATACACTGTACTTTGAGGGTATACATTTACATACCTGTCTTTTGACCCACACAAGTGGGAAAACGACATTCACAATAAGAACTAAAAATCTTTGGGGTCAAAATTGCACATCTAACTGATAAGACTGTTTCACAGTAGCAGTTTTCCTTGTAACTTCTTGAGTAGGATACCAAGTAGTAGTATGCCTTTTTTTGTGCTGGAACAATTTTAGATGCACATAAAGTCTAGATACAAAAATGCACAAATATGCACATAAATAAGTCTAGAAATATCCTATACAGATACTCATTGCCAATTAAATATATTAAATATAGTCTTCCTGAGTCATTTAGGATTTTAAAAACAATACACACATAAGCAATAATATCATGGCTGGCCAGAACAAAATAGTGCAATTTGGTGTTGTGGCTTATTTATGCAGATATATGGTTCTTCAGTTGTAGTGCTAAATAGGCTGGAAAGTGTTGACAATGCATCCTGCCTGTTTTTTTCCAAGGTCTGAAGGTCTGTTTGTTCTTAGCACTTTACCAGCATGATAGTGGACCAGCTGATTAACAGGCCATGCATGAATAAAAAGAAAACACTTCTTAAATGCTACACTACTTCAAATCCTTCCGTCCTTTCACCAGTCAAACCCTATCTAAACTTCACACAGATACATGTGTACTGCAGTCTGAGTGAGGATATTGGAAGGCACAGTAACGTCCCCACTCCTGTTCTACCAACAGGGGGCAGCACACACCTCCAGCTCAGTTGGTCTTGTGCCACCACCCACCCACGCACGACAACGACAGGCGGCAAACAATTGGAAAAGATTAACTAAGCAGAGGCAGAAAATATTTCAAAATACAATAAAGTTACATGAGGTTGGCCGGTGTGTGTGTTTCTAAAACTTTCATGGAACGTTGAAGGTTCCACTTGACGTCCCTGAAAGTTGAGGACTACTGCATCTCTTATCAGGCTCCAAGGATATGTCATTTTCAACAACACACTTCCAACCTACTAGCAAGGGCAGACTGTACAGAAACACAGAGTGAAGGGCAGCACAGAGCTGGAATTACCCTTCATATCAGGAGAACAAAAACATAAGTTTACAAAACCGTCAATGATTAGGATCTCCGCATGGAAGGTTTTAAGAGATCCATATCATACTTCGCAGCATTCCAAGTAAACTTAGATTAAAGCAAGTTTCAAGTCTCCAGCAAATGAGGGACCTTCATGTTCGGGCGGTGATCCTATTTAAATATACAAGGCGTGCAGTGAAGATTGAAACGTGTACATGTGCACACAAAACAAATGATGGTGAGTCATGCGTTAGGCTGGCATGCTCCTCATTTCCCCCCGTACATTCTCTCTATGTGGTGGAGATAGTGGTTCTTCAGCTCCTTCCTCTTCAGCTTGAAGGCGTCTGTGACCAGGCCTGTCTCTGGGGTCCACGGCTCTGGACTCAGGTGGACCTTCATGGGAATCTCAAACCTCTGCAGCTTGACTGGAGGAGGGGGACAGAGGGAAGGTGTGAAGAGTCAATGCAGGTCATGTGCCATCTTGGATTGGAGTGAAGCGTGTATTTGTCATATGCAAAGTACAACACAGGTCATTCAGGGCAATGGAATTCTTATAACAAGGCAAGGTAACAGCCATGTATGTAAAATACAAAAACCAGCAATAAAAGTAGAACCAGCAATAGCACAACAACTGCAACACAAATAGCTATAATAACACAACAAAATTACTAGCGGCGGAAATTAGTGGATAGTTATTGTATAATTTAGATTTACACCTCAAATTTTTTTCCATAACCAGATAATAATGCTGCTACTCATATTATACACTAACTGCTGATCGTCCCTGGTGAAATGACTGATATCGTGGCTGTTCTTACTGGAAGTGGCGACCTGACGAATCTCCTTCAGGACTTCTCTCTCCATGTCAGGGTGTGTACACAGCTCCTCCCAGCTCCCCTCCACACCCCTCCGCCTGGCCAGGTCCGTCAGACTCTTCTGGTTAGGCACCACTAAGCTGATCACATAGTTCTGATCACTGTGGGGGGGGGGGGGGGGGCAGAGGTGAGAGGTGAAGGGTTAGAGATACGAAGGCATAGTTCATGGCCCAGGGATGTCACTCGCAGGGTGCCAGGCTCACCTGTTGGCGAAGGCACAGATGTTGTCGACGAGCGGGCATGTCTTCAGAGAGGACTCCACTTTGCCC
>NC_085030.1:5649937-5716873 GCF_963692335.1 Osmerus eperlanus | reverse complement strand
GGACAAACATGACGCTAACCCAATCAGCTCGGAGGGCTGCAGGGGTCAGCTCCGCCTCCCGGACACACTCTGCTGGTGTTCATTACCTGGTCAGACAGGGTCTGCGGGGAGGAGTACCCGATCCGACATCCGTACGCCACGCACGAGATCTCTGCAGTCAGCTCCAGCACGTGAGCCAGGGGCAGGTAGGCTATGTACGTGTCTTTAGGTCTGTGTGTGTGTGTGTGTGTGTGGGGGGGGGGACAAAGAGTGAGAGATTGTGGGATTGTTCGAGGCGGGGAACAGCAAGCTGATGGACGTAACGACAGAAGCAAACAAATGCCAAGACAAACAGCGCAATAGCCGGACTGTGATGGCCTTGGATTCATATGCATATATGCTCAGCGTGATGCTACCCACCCCAGTCCAGGTATACGATCGCACTGGCCTGTCATGCCAGCGATCAGGTTGCTGTGGATGATCATGACTCCTTTGGGCCGGCCGGTGGAGCCGCTGGTGTACATCACCACAGCCAGGTCTGAGGGCTCGGGCTTCACCACCTCCCTGCTCACTGCAACACAAACAGCCACACGATAGAAACAGCCGGCACAGCAACGCAGGCAACCTATTGGCCGGACAGCCTTCATTAGCTTCAGTCTCTGGAGAGGAAGGGAAGCTTCGGCAGAATTCGCGCAGAGCTCCTGAGAGCTCACTGCACATGAGCGCACGTGGGGGGGGGGGGGGGTCTCGTTTGGGGACTCACGGTTGTCGGGCTGCGCCCCCAGCTGCTCCACGGCGTGCATGCTGCGGAGGGCCAGTCCAGGCGGGTAGCCCTCCGCGCTGAGCTTCGCCTGGTCCACACAGATCACATGCTCCAGCCCGGGGATCTGAGGGAGCATGCCCTGGGGGAGGGAGGGGGGAGGGAAAGGTGGCAGATCACACCAGAACACCAGCTGTACAGGAAGCACCTGTCACCACGCCGCTGTGGTGCTGTCGAGCAGCTCCACCACACGGTGAGACGACACGCTTGTGCTGCAGCACTCTCGCTCAACACTTGCTTTTCACCGGGAAATACTACGTCATCTCAGTCCATAGCTTTCAGCCAATGAGCAATCGAGACATGGTTCCTACTTCCTAGTTGTTATTCATGCACATGTTTCATTATCACTGTTGAATGTATACATTTAGCAGACTCTAGATTTTTTTATAGCATAAAAAAATGCCTGCCATTAAAAAATACAACTATAAATATATATAATATAAAATAAATAAAGCTCCTGCTCTTCTAGATTGAAGGTGATGTGGAAGTTCCTTCTCACCTTTAGTTTAGTCTCCAGAAGTTCCATGCTGGTTATGAGGTGAGTGACCCGGGTCTCATTCAGGCCAAACGCCACCGCCTCCTCTCCCAGGGAGGCGTAGAACGTCACCACTGCAGGAGATAGAACCAGAAGAGGACGCTGCTGTTTACCTAGCAAATCATGTGGTCCTCAGATAAGCAGCTCAAGTTCATGTGGTTCAACAGTCGTTTCCCTCCCACCAACCCTCTGAACTCCCAGCCCTACAGGACACCTACCACACAAGAAAGCTGGCAGGATTCTGAGAGACTGTTACCACCCATCCTTCAGTCTTTTTACCCCGTTGCCTTCTGGCAGGCGATACCGAAGCATTCGGTCTCGCACACGCAGACTGGACAACAGTTTCTTTCCAAGGGCCATCAGGCTTCAGAATGGACATTGATACACTACTCACTAGTCACTTTACACACTGTCACTTTCAGCTACTGGTTGCACTATCAGCAATATTGCACTATTGTACTTGTCTTAGGTTAGTATAGGTTTATAAGGTTAGTATAGGTTATTATATGTATTAGAGGTTTAGTATACTGTATTGAATATTGTATATTAGGTCTACTATATTTGAGCTTATCATAGATAAGGAAATATCTATGTTCTGTGTACTTATATGTTATGTTATGCCAGGTTGCTTTGTGTTGTCTTGTCCTAAGAATTTCAGTGCCCAGTCTGACCCTCGTGTTGTTCTGTGCATCTGACAATAAAAGACTTGAACTTGAACTCACAAGGGAAGTTGTGTCTGAAGCAGGCCTGGGCGGCTATCATCCACTCCGCTCGGGTCTCACAGAAGATGGCCACGGTGCTCCTGGGCTCCAGACCTAACGCTGCCAGCCCGCTGCCAAAATGAGCCACCCTGGATTCCACTTCCTGGTAGGAGAGCCAGCTGTACTCTCCAAGAATGAGCTGGCAGAAAAAAAAGAGCTGTCACCAACACTCAAAGGACAGCTGAGTCGTTTGTGTTCAGGGTGTACTTTCGACCATTTTGTCCAACAATACGACAGATCAAATCAAATGGTGAACATATAAATAAATACAATTTCGAAAAAGAAATCATCTCTCCGCATACCTTTTTGAACACCTTCCCACTAGGTTGAGTCTCATTCTCGTGCTTCAGGACCTCTCGGATGCCCAGGCAGTCCGCCTGACCAAACAGCTGCACTGCCCTATCAAACAGCTTATCCAGCGTGTCCTTCCCAGGGAAGTCCTCCCTAACCAGGGTCTGGAAGCTATCAACGGTACGGTACGGCCCCTGGGCACAGCCCGTGGTGGAGCGGGCCTTGACCGCGCCCACCCTGGCCTTCCTCTGGGCTGCGCCTGATAGGACGTACCAGGGCAGGAACAAGATCACCGAGTAGAGCCACACGAGGAGGTGCACTGGAAGTAGGAGAAGGGACTGGAGAGGAGAGTCAGTCTGGAGGTCCATGCTAGCCACAGCAAGGAGCGAGGGCTGTGGGGGGGAACTTCAAAATGGGGCTGACTTTGGGATGAAGATCTCTAGACAACGTCCACCTGGAGGAGACTTAGACCTGATGCTGGAAGATGAGAGAAAGAAGTCATCAAAGATGAAGCAGGGTCAAGTAAAAACAAACAGCAAGCATGTGGAGCGAGCTCTTTATTGTGTGGGTCAGTATTTTGACTCGATGTTCTGCTGAAAATATCATGTGATATCCATGCCGCAGTAAAGAGGAAGCGACATACTTCCATGGGCACAATAACTCAGCTCAAATACAACAATCGGAGGTCAACAGAGATCCACGCTAGGTCTAGTTATTACTAACATTAACATTTCCACAGTATCACAGCTAGATACAGAGAAGACAAGGTCATACGCGAGATTGCTTTAACACACTGTTATCAATATAAGAATGAAGGCTGCAGAAAAGGTTCAAACAAGTGGGATTTAAACTACAGAAACACTACAAGGAAACAGATTCCTCAGTGACATACCCACCTCTCTTGCCGAACACCAGCATCAACACCTTCTATGTCAGACCAAGTTCACTTTCCTGGTCATATACACGGAATACACCTCAAAAGTGTTGACTCGCTTCCTTCCCCTGCATCCAGTCCTTGCCCCCTGCAGCAGAGAGGTAGGACAGTTGACCTAACAGTCATGCTAAGCTAAAGGACAGGTTATAGAACCGGAAGGTAGAGCCGTACCAACATTGAGACACACCCCAATGGCCAACAGTCCAAGCCCTTTGGACTGAAGAGGATAGAGCCTGTCAACCAATGACATCAGCCTCCCAGCTCACCCCACTAACAGGCCATATGATAGGCCACTCTGGGGCATCCAGTCTCAGCTATACATAGCCCAACCGGGTGAAAACCAACAGCACTGATCCAATTATCGATGTTTTTGTAATCCCATCAATTCAAACCTGTTTCTAGGATAGACACCATTACATATAAAAATGTAAAGGATTGCACAATAGTGAGGCAAATGCATGTAGTTGGACCTATGCAGCAGCCGGTTCTTCATTACCATAATATTTATTACTGAACACTGTTAGCAAACAAACAAGTGGAAAATCGGAAAAAAGCGTCAGTATTTAATGTTTGTTGTCAAATTTGTCAAACGACAAAGTGAAAGCAGATTTGAGGCACTAGCATGGAACATCCTGCTTTCACTTATAGTTCATTACAGTACGTAGATTGCTGAAAATCAATACACCATAGCTCTGGCTAGACTCCAAATATTCGAGTGGAAGTGAATTGAAGTAACATGGTGAGATACATTATATTTAGCTAACACACAAATTAGCCGGTACAGCAGGCAACGTTATCAGCACCCTTGATGATGTTAGAAGACGTCATTGACAGACCACATGCATACTATTCAATTAAAGCCACTTATCTGTTAAAGGATAACAGCGGCATTAATACGATTATGTTAACGTGCCAGTGATACATGGATTATCTGGCTGGGTTAAATTCTTACCTCAGGTAATGTTCGCCAATACAGATCAGCCAATGTCTTGTCAAGGGAAATGACCGAAAGTTACCTCGCAAGACCGGGTAGTAGGGGAACCCGGAAATACAACGTCATCTCATTCCATATATTTCAGCCAATCAGCAATCGAGGCATGGTTCCTACTTCCTAGTTACTCATGCACGCATATCTTGATGCCATGATCGTTTTATCATGACCGCTTTTTTCAAATTAAGTTATGTATTAATTTAGCAGAATCTGGGTCTGCAATTCAAAGCTCTACAATAGAGCTACACCAGATTATGTTGTAATGCTTACACAATTACAAGTGTCCTAAATGAAACATTTAAAGTAATAATTTTTGTTTAAGGATTGATGTGCGGTATTTATATTACAGTACAGAAAGCTTTCGTCTTCAGTGATGTGGATCTGCTTTATAAAGCTCTCTTCTGGGCGACAATGTACACTTTACATGATTAGACAATGCCAGAAAGATGCGCATCCTTCATATGCGCATATCAGTTAATGTATGTCATGCATATCCTCTACTACTCCTAATGTAGGGTAGGCTACTAAATTTAAGATGTACTAATTAATGTGTTCTAGATAAGCAGACAAGACAAACAAATGTGATGTACTGTCAGAGAAATTAAGAATGTAAGGTTATATTCTGAAAATACTGGTGCTTATAGCATTCCTTGTCAGCAGAGGAGCCCCTCCCCTGATAACCTATAGAAGACAATAGGCTTATGTAAACAAACCGACCTAGGCTGACCATTATCGTACTAGAGGTGCCATAAATGTGTTTAACCTTATCTGTATTAACCCTTGTGTTATCTTCGGGTCATTCTGACCCATCAGTCGTTGTGACCCATTGTCGTATTGCGACAAATTTACCTCATACAAAAACAAACTGAAGCATTTTCTTTTAACTGTCGGCCTGTCTCAGACCCCCCACATTGGAATGGTTAAAAGAAAATTATTTGTATTTGTTTTTGTATTGGGTAAAATTGGGTAAACACAACGATGGTGTGACCCGAAGGCAGCACGAGGGTTAAGTAAACCATCTGGTCAAGCCTAGGGTCAGAGAACTCTAAGTTTCTACTGCTAAGGACGCACACACATGCACACGCGCTCTACCTCTGGGATCGATCAGCTGATATGCAGGGGAGGGGACATCTCACCAATATGTTTAAATAGTCTTACATGAAGACTTGAGAACCAGACAAACTTTGTATTGCGATCATATTTGTCTCCTTGCTGGCAAGCATTAAACTATTGTACTTTCTTTGAATCTGACGACTCTTAATCTTGACATGTACACTGTGTGTCATTTATTGCTTTAGATCCAACCAAATGTAAATGATACATCAGAATTCAGAAAGCACAAGTTTCCCTTCCAAAGCACCGCCTTCCTGTTCCAATAAAACACACGTTGCAATAACGTTTTGCAGAAATGAAAAACTGCAGCGTTTTTCCGCCCTCAAAAAATGAATGATTCAGTCCAACCCCTCTTCCCCAAATCCAGGTGTCCTGATGTGGAGTCTTTCTGTTCTCACTTCTTGCCCTCTACCATGATAATGTGGTAACCAAATTTGGTCTTGACAGGAGGATCTGTGTACACAGGTTTGTCCATTGAGCTGATGGGCAAGGCGAACGCCGCGTCCTGGAAGGGCCCGACCATTGATCCCCTCGTCATCCACCCCAGGTCACCCTGTCATAAACATGAACAACAGTCACACACTCCCATCTCTGACCAAAGATTGACATGGTTTGAAAGCCAATCAGACAATAAAACACAGATTATTTCAAGATGATCGGTAAGTTAACGCAATGCAATATGGTTTCATACAAAAAGGGAATGTAACGCCATCTAGTGGAACATTTTGGGTGCAGCATATTTACACACAACACACCAGGAGGTGAAGGTAAGCAGGACATCTGGATGCAGTGTTTTCATTTCTAAGGGTGTGCGGTGCATTCCTCACACACCCAAGGATACCGTACGCTGTATCCGGATATGGCAGAGGAAGAGCAGGGTGCACGTGGGTACAGTAGCACAGTAGAATGACTAAACATCTATGTCCTACGTCGGGATGTGTGTGATATGCGAGTACTGGAAATCTTACTCCTTGTCTGGCTTTGTCTTCGCTGTACTGGGATGCTACCTCGCTGAATCGAATCCCTGCTTTCAGTTTCTCCATTGCCTCCATACTTTTGCCATGTTTTTCACATAAGATATGTCGCACCTAATACAGACACACCACCACACAAGAGTGAAACACAATAATACATGATATGATCCATTCTTATTTTTAAGATAGGAAACAGCCGGAAGCACCAGATATCCCCTCACTTTTACAATGTGGGGATGCATTTATAAAAAGGATTTAATGAAGTAAAAACTATTTATAAAACTTGGAAACAGAACAGCAAGTTTTCAAACTAAGTCTCCAAACATGTTCACTGTAAGCTAACATTCTGTAGGTTTTCACTTCAACACTTATCTGATTCTAATAATTACCTAGTTGATGTGTTAAATTTAGTTACAACTGGGGTTTGAGCAAAAACCTACCGTACAGTAGATAGCTCTCCAGGAACAACGTTGGACACCCAACGTTACACCAAACAATGATCAGGGCTGCCAAACCTGCTCCAGGGGAACTACCCACTGTACCGTTTTCCTGGGCTGTTATACTATACTGGTTATCCAGGAGCTATAGGAGCTGGCGTTCGTTTACAAGCTATCCACATCACAATCACATGTACAGACTAACACTGTAACGCTGGCTAACAAATTACCTTCACAGCAGTACCTCCTTTTGGAGTCTTCTCCTTTTTTTCTGTCTCCCCGCCTCCTGAGGCACCAGCACCTGGGCAACAGTAACTGTAATCGTCACTGATTACATTCATTCAACATATGGCAGTAGGTAACATTGTTCATGTGTGCTACTGCTAGCTAACTTGGCAGCTTTCTACTAGCCGAGTAGCTAGCTACAGTAGTTAGCCTGAGATTGGGAACCAGACAATTCTGCGAGATACTTTGGCTCCAGTGTGCTAGATATTCCTAAAAACTACTAATAAAATAGACAAATTATTTAATGAGTCCTAACCTTTGCCACCCTTTCCGCCTTTTCCTTTTGGTGGCATTTTGAACAAGTGTAAAAGCAAAGTAAAGGGCACAAGCTATTCAGGTTGTGCTGTTCTGTCAGTTGGACTGGTTGTAAACTCGGTTGCTCAGCTCGCCACAACTGCGCAGAGCGCGCCACCGCATTTTTTACGTTTGCCAACAAGCCGTGTTTCCTATTCTGCACCCATCAGCGTATTTTCGCTGTACATACAAGTTTACATAGTAACTTAAAAATAAAACATTGTCAGAGAATGTCTAATATAGAGTTCTGACATTGTTTTCCCAGGAGTTTTTCTATCTGTTAACGTTTTGACCAATAGAAATGCGAGTTATAAAGGGGATGAGCCAAACTGGGTTACTATGGGAATGGCACCAAACACAGACAGGTGACGTTTTATTATTTAGCAATTAGCACCCAAAGCTTCCTCCAATTTTACACCCGTTCGATTATTTCTTTATAAAATGGTACCTTAAAATAGTTTAAAGTTGATCTGATATGGAAATGTACGAGAGCATTCTTTGTCTGGGCAGAGGGGGATCAGCAGACGTATTTCTAATGAAACATGTAGAATCCAAGTACCTGCATGCAGTGAAGAGAATTCAAACTGATGACTCTCACAAGACAAGAACAAAGGGGGCAATCCTACAGGAAGCTGAAATCATCAGGAGACTGAAGCACCCCCACATTGTAAAGTTCAAAGAGGCTTTTCTGAACTCAAAGGATGACTGTATCTATATAGTTATGGACTACTGTGATGGTGGAACATTGGATGACAAAGTCAAAGAGAGAAGCACGGATAACTATTTCACAGAGAACATTATCATGGGATGGTTTGTACAAGTCGCCATGGCCGTAGACTACATACACATGGCCAAAATACTACACAGGGACATTAAAACCTCCAACATGCTGCTGACAAAGGGAAATGTGGTGAAGGTGGGTGACTTTGGGATATCTAAGATAATGACCAACACAGTGGACATGGCTCGTACGTGCGTTGGCACGCCCAGTTACCTGAGCCCGGAGTTGTGTCAGGACGTCCCATACAGCTCCAAGTCAGACATCTGGGCTCTTGGCTGCTTACTGTTCGAGCTCTGCTCTCTCAGTCCGCCCTTTACGGCCTCTAATCTCCTGAGTCTGTTCTACAAGATCATCAAAGGACAGTCCAGGCCTGTGCCAGACGTGTTCTCAGACAACATCTCCTCCCTGATTCAGAGGATGCTCTGCCCTGCTCCAGAGAGCAGACCAAGCGCCACTTCCATACTGGGCACCGCCTACGTCCAGGAGCATGTCAGAGAGTTCCTCAGAGAGAGGGAGACAGAGTTCCGAATGGGTGTGGATTCCGAATCCATACAGCCCTCGATTGGGAACTGTGGTTCCCCAGGCACAACCTTCAGTGTTGAGGAGAGCGGGAGGAAAGCCTGGGAAGGAGGGCCCACGGACAGGACAGCAGCCTCTGTTCCCCTCAAACTGGGCCCTGAGCAGCACAGAGAGGAGCATGAGGAGGAAGGGACAGGCATCCCAGTGGAGCCCTGCATCCGCAAGGCTGAAGTCACGGAGGACGACGTCAGCGATGAGGGAAGATCTGACTACTCGTCGGACTTTGATGACGACCAGAGCGTGTCGTCTGTAGAGGAGCACAGGGATCAGGGACAGTGCATCCCCGGGAACTCTCCCAAGGAAGACCTCTCTATGGAATCTGATGGTAAAAAGAGGAAAACTATTGAAACGGTCCTCTGATTGGGATCTAGGCTTTCAAGTAGTGGAGAACCAGCTCTGCTCCTGGGGGTTAACCTAGCGCCGTGCCCATTGTTCCGCCCGCAGACACGTACCTGATTCAGTTAGCAGGAGTCTAATGAGTTCTGATGAGCTGATGTGTCAGAGCTGAACTGGAACATGAACTCACACAAGCTGTTCTGGTGCATTGTAATCGTCACAAACTGGGTCCTTCTGATATGTTGTTGTCTCACTAATACTCACATTGTCAAATTGTGGTGATCTGTTTTCAGTTAGTCCTGACGGAGCCAGGCGGGGGGAGTATCCTGATGACTTTGAAGAGGAGGAAGAGGAAGATGCCATGGGTGTTGTTCACAGTGCCCGTGCTGCCCTGGCGCTGACGGCGGATGGATGTGGGGATGTTTTGGAGGAGGAGTGTCACCTGAGAGATGCCGGGGGATGGCCCGTCACTCTGAAGACACTTAGGGAGAAGTGCATCATGGGTAAGCACATCATTCATATGCCAGGAAGAAATGAATAGATGTTCTAGAAAAGTACTCATGTTGTCGGGGGGTTTGTAATGACAAGATTTCAAAGCAACAACAGAAAATACGTTTTTATTGATGTGTGTCTGTGTTTCAGATGACGTCGGCCTCTCGCTTTATGAGGAAATCAGAGAACACTTTGAGAATGGCTTGAGTCCCCAAGACCTGAAACCACAGTTTGAGCACACACTCAGACTAGACACACTGGAGACTTGCCATCTCATATTCACTATTGACCAAGAGGCAGAGTAGAACAGCCCCACTGACAGCAAATAGAAGAAACTAAGCAGGACACAGGATGACCTCACCTTATCATAAAATGACATTTAAAGTGTCTCTTGACATTAGAATGGCAGGGCTATTTTATTGGCTGTACAACCCTAAGCCATGATCATGTATCTGACCCTAAATGAATTAATAACAGAGATGTTGTATGTTGTTATGGAATTGGAATGGAATTATGGAAGAGAATCAATCGTTAAACTGAGTTGGGTAAATTATAAAGTCAAGTTTATTGAACAGCACAACCAATATACCAACGTCACCATCATCGACACACAAACATAAGACAATAACACAATACCACATTCATTTCACATACAACCTCAAATGATTTGACATACCATACACGAGAGGGATGTTTTGACATTGGTAGACACTGGTGATGTCCCTTTCTTTAAACCCATTTCTATTAAACACACTGTTAAGTCTGTGAAAATAAGGCTGCTTTAAGCAATTAAGAAACTTAGTTCCTGTTTCTCTGCAAAATGGCACCAGTGTTACAGTGTGAGGTGGGGTAGGACCCACATGCAGGAGAGTAGCCAGGCATTGCTTCAAACAAAGGGTTTATTTCTCCATGAACAGACAGGGAACTCACACTAACAAGGATAAGGAAAAGACAAAGACTGGACACAAAACAGGAACCTAAATACACAGAACCAAACAAGACACAGTTGGACACGATAAGACAAAACGATAAGATGAAACCACTCACGAAACAGGTGAAGACAATGACAGACACAGGGAAACACTAGGGCAGGGCGAAACCAAAAACAGGGGGGCACGGCTGTGGCCGTGACAACTAGCCTTATTACGTATTCCTTATCTATATCTATAATGCCGACATTTGTGAGTAAATGGAAACGATGCACAGGCCATGAAGATGACTGTATCCACAATATCATGTACATCATTCTGCGCATTATTGTAAATATATATATATATATTTTTAATTTAAACAGGCCAACGGGTTGATTTGAATATGTGTATGTGTAATATAGTATGTGTAATACATTAGGCAAAACTGTTTTGGATTTACATGAAGTTGCAGATGGCACTTTTTGATTAGATTATTAGGTTAGGTTATTATTGGTTCTTAGTACATTTTTATGTAATTGTTTTCTTTGGCAACAATTTATAAGCCATGTACATAAATCCTTACCTTAATTAGTATCTGGTTCATGCGTGAGACATTTCTCATCACAATGTCTGAAAAAAAAACTATCAGTGGAAAAGTCGAACAGGTTTATCTTCACGCAATCTCATGTAAGTATGTATCTCGCTTATGCACACGGCCACACACACAATCTCACACATTCCCTTGCGTGCATGAAAAAGAAGACACACACACAGTGAAAAACCTTCCCTCGCATGCATTCCTGCACACAGACAGGCGCACACACTCATACACACACATTTTTGAACCAGCATTTTCTACTACGCAACGTGAACAAGAGGCAACAGTTCCATAAGTTACTGCAGTAACTCAGGTCCCCTCATTGTGGCACAGTGTGGTGATGAATATAATTTCCCCTGGTGACTTAGTGTCAAGGTTGAACAGGAGTCACACAAGTCTTTAAAAATTGTCAGCTTAGCTATTGGCAAAAGCATTGCATGAAACGTCCTTATATAAGTAAAGCTGGCCATACAAGCACAAACATTTATGTTCATAATTATTGTTTATAATTTTCTCTCTGCAATGACCTTCTGTAGAATGAAATGTTACATTTGGACTATACATATCAACTATACATTGCTGCTTAGTCAAACAAAGCAAAATCCCCTCTTTGAAAGATTTCCAAGCATCCCTGATACACCTTCTTACTCATCTGTTTCCCTTGGCACCTGATGGCGTCAAGACAAAGTTAACACCGTCCTCTGCGTTGTGAGATGTGTGCCTTAACAACTTTCCAACCTCATTTCTGAATGAGTCAATGATCTGTGTGATCTGTGTGAGCAGTTTTAAGTCAGGTCCTATGTATCAGCACATTTGAAAAACCACCAGTATTAGTTCAAGTCTTTTATTGTCAGATGCACAGAACAACACAAGGTCAGACTGGGCACTGAAATTCTTGGGACAAGACAACGCAAAGCAACCTGGCATAACATAACATATAAGTATTCAGTATTCAGTATTAACATAGACTACATCTAAAATATAATAAACCTCCTAAATATACAAAATAATACAATATACAGTACAGTATACTAACCCTCTAATACACATAATAACCTATACTAACCTTATAAACCTATACTAACCTAGAGACAGTGGGGTACAATTAGTGAAATAGTGCAATATTGCTGATAGTGCAACCAGTAGCATAAAGTGACAGTGTGTAAAGTCACTAGTGAGTAGTGTATCAATGTCCATATCAATGTCCATTCTGAAGCCTGATGGCCCTTGGGAAGAAACAGTTTTCCAGTCTGCGTATGCGAGACTGAATGCTTCGGAATCGCCTGCCAGAAGGCAACGGGGTAAAAAGACTGAAGGATGGGTGGAATCCGGCCAGCTTTCTTGAGGCATCGTGTGTGGTAGGTGTTCTGTAGGGCTGGGAGCTTCCTGGTAATTATGAACTCGGCAGATCTGACCACACTACGTAGGGCCTTGCGGTCCCTGTCTGTGCAGCTCCCATACCACACTGTGATGCAGCCAGTCAGTATGCTCTCTATAGTGCATCTGTAAAAATTAGTAAGGATGACTGAGTCCATGCCAAACTTCTTCAGTCTCCTCAGGAAGAAGAGGCGTTTCCGGGCCGCTTTGACCACCGTGTCCGTGTGAGAAGACCAGTCGAGGTCTTTGCTGATGTTCACCATGAGGAACCTGAAGCATCTGACCTTTTCCTGCATGCTCCTCCTCCTGCCGCCTCCTATAGTCCACAATCATCTCCTTAGTCAAAGTGCTGTACAATTAGCCAGGCAACACAAGGCACCTGCTGCACTTCTACAGGATCATCGGCCAGTGAGATAAGACAGGCTGAAGATAGGCCTATGATTTAAAAACATCAATAGGGAGAGGACCTAACATGGAGCAGAAGACTATTCCAGAGCTGCAGCTGAATAGGCACGATTTCCCCTTAGATCTCAAATGGGGTGTGAAAGATTACTGCAGAGTTGGAAGAAGAATATAGACATGGTGCTGTCCAATTTATATTCAAATGGACCACCACACTTTGACCGACCAATACCCTCAACCAACCCACTGACCAAGTGACCGCAGTCCTCCAAGGTTGAAACCCCAATGACTCAGAAAAACTCAATGGGCATTTTCATTGTATGATGGCCTTTTGAGTTGAAATGACATCACCAACACCAGGAGATCCTTTACAGGAAACCCAGGCTATGTGTGACTAGACTTTCGATCTCCACCATGGTCTCATCTAGGGGGAAATGTACTGTGTGGGAGGTGTGAAATGCAATTTATCTCACACAAGACACAACAGCAATAAACATAGCAATATATTAATAAAGATGGCTCAGACAGGCAACACACACACACACATACTGTGTGAAAGTCAAACCTTTATTCAAATATCCGATAGCAATCAACCAGTCTCATGTTGTCAGCCTCACTCAGTTTCACCTGGCGATTAAAAGAAATGCTGGTGATAACAGAAAATTGCATCCGCAGGACCCCCACATCTGCCCTTAAAAATGTAATTTCAAAAAATATGGATACAGTTTGTGACCAAATAATCATTATTATTTTTGATTATTTTCAGATTTAGCGTATGTAGATCCTTTTTCTTAATGTTTAACACTTTGTTGTTTTGTGTATGAAAGTTATTGTGGTATTACTACACGTTGAATATGGTGTAGAATGTAAAAAAACAAAACAAGAACTATCTTTTTAGTTTCAGGGTACAATGACAACTTCCACCATGTCTATAGGTATCTTTCCTTGCTGTCTGTGAAAAGGACAAGCTTATTTTTTTCTATACATGTATTTTGTTTGCACAAATGTAATTCATAAGTTTACAAATAAATTCATGATCATGACCCTAACCCTAACCCATAATTCCCTTTGATGATAATTTCCGCCAATCACTGACATCATGGTTTCGCACTCCCCCTGTGCAACTTCCTTTAACAGAAGCGTTATAAGTAGATTTTGTGATTACAATCACAAGAGAGTGAGAAATGCAGACTCAGAGAGACACAGAAAAAAGAACACAGCAAAAGAAGAAAATGACCATGTTCATCGCTGTCCTTGTCATCCTGTTGCCACTTTGCAGTGGTGCCCCTCGGACCCCAACACGTGCTGAGATCTTGGAAGGTTTGAAAAAGCTCAATGAAACTTCCTTCAGATGGGTAAGTAATCACTTTCTCCAAGTTTACAAATGTGTTCCCAGTTGACACAGAGCATGTAGAGAACAAGTGGTTCTTCCTCCCGAACTGGGAGAACAGAGTCAAACCAAGCTAAAATGATGCAATGTAACTGGAGCCCCTTGTCTCGTTGGTGTTGTCATACAGCCTTTTCAGGGTTCAGGAGGGCTAGCAATAGGCAGCCCCATTCTCAAAGAAAAGCATGGCTCAGACCTCTGTGGTTCAATATCAATAAGCTCTTTCTCAGCCATTACAGAGAAAACATGTGCTTCCAAAAACATGCAGTTTGTCATTTGTTAGACAGTGATGTAACTGTTCTTAATTCCCCCCTGCACAGGACAATGAAACATTGCCCATCATGGCACCCAGCAATCACAAGTATGCTGTAAGTAATTTAGCATTCTATTACCATTCCATCCAAGGATACAGGTTTCTCTGTTTGATCAGACAGGGACACGGTGTGTGGACTGAACTAGTCTAACTGTGTGTCATTGCAGTGTGGCTGTCAGACGCAATTTAAAGAGGAGCTTTTAAAGTTTGTGGAAAACCTGAATCCCGGGTCTGAAGAAGATAAGAATACACTGAAAAGGCTACGGGGAAACATAATCCATCTGATTGTGCCAAAGGTCAGTAATACAGACTAGACATGTGTCCTGAAAATCATTTACTGTGCACTCTCATGACTCTTTACCTACATTGTCTTATGGGTTTCACAGGAATTTAAACCATCAACTTTTTTTGTCCCAGTAGAATTCCACTGACTTATGAATTTCTTTTCAGACCTTGGGGAGTTAAAGTTGAGTTGTAAAAGTATTTGTTTACATTTCAGGACAAACATCCGAACTGCACACCATTCAAACGATGTAAAAAGGGTATAAAGATATGTTCCAGCAATTACAAGAATTTCATCAAGGAATTGAATGCTAAGGATTGCTAAAATGTTACGAAATGTCTTGTCAAACAACTAATGTATGAACATTCTGATGCCTATTTATTCAATGCAATGTCAGATGGCACATTGCATGTGCTACATAATGTTTTAGTAATATGTTTAAAGTTTTTACTATGACAAGGACAGTTTCTACGATGAAATCTCTATAATATTTGTTGTTCATCTATTTATTATTTCCTGCATTCAATTTATTTAAATTATGAATTAGTCAAAGTAAATGTTAACAGAATTAAGCTTATTTTGTATTCAACATGTTTTCAAATAAAGTCAATTTTTATGATATCATTGTATTTGTACAAGGGGAAACAAGGACAAAATGTTTTTCATTGTAGTCTATTAATTTCTCACCAAAGACAGACATTTTTCTAGATGCAAGATAATAATAAATAAAAAAAAGATTGGAGACAGGACAGCTTCACGCAGAGTATATTTGCCAGACAACCATTAATACACTATCTGGACAAACATGTACTCATATTCCTCTTGCTTTTATTTTAAAAGCGTCTGCTAAATGAAAATGAATACATTTCTGTCCTGTCACGCTCCTGGCTGTGACACTGGTTCTATTTCTTTTTTCCTTGTATTCTCCTCCCTTCCTTTTCCCTGTGTGTGTGTGTGTGTGTGTGTGTGTGCATGGGCAGAGTCTCCCGGGAACAGAACTATTCTCACCTGCGGCATATCTGCAATCAACGACCTCTTTAACCCATGCTCACCATCCAGACTCTTATGGCGTGAAATTAGTGCCAGGAGAGCGAGCTCTGTAAAAACGATTTGTAACTTGCAAAAAAGATTTGTGTCTCTGTAGAAAATGATTCGTGTACTTGCAAAAAAAAGTTTTGTGTCTCCGTAGAAGAAGGCAAGATTTGTGTACTTGCATAAAAGATTTGTAACTTGCAAAAAAGATTTGTGTACTTGTAAAGAAAAGTTTTGTGTCTCCGTAGAAGAAAAAGATTTGTGTACTTGTAAAAAAAGTTTTGTGTCTCCGTAGAAGAAGGCGGGAACAATGCTCCCAAAACCATCTAAGCCAATCAAATATAGCCATTTCTGTGTCTAGTATCATTGGACATTTTCGTCTGTCTGGCGAATAAGAACAAAACTAGAGTGCTGATGATTTCAATGACGAGTCATTTGGTAAGTAGTTCAAAATATCCATGGGCATGTACCTTTAATGCAACATTTAAAGATTATTCGGTTAGCACACTTAACAGTATAAATTAATGGATAAGAGTCGTAGTAAGTTGAATAGTTTTTTAATGTATATATGTATACGGATATTTAATTAGACGACCAGTCATTAAACCTAGCATTAGTTGGACAATGTGCAGCTAAATTGCAGCCGGTAAGCATCATAGTAAGCGTTCACAACTTTACATGTTTTTTAATGTTGGTGTATTCGCCATGCTAAACTAAACATGAGCTGGACACACTGGATAGATCTCAAATGTTGGCTGGGAAAGTTAAGCGCATAAATTAGAAAGATATGGATCTTTCACTCTAGAGTGTATTATTTACTGCCTGCTTTCATTTCGAATGAAAACCACTAACTATATTGAGTGATTTCGCGGCAGTTCCCTGCCATTTAGCTGCACATTGTCCAACCAATGCTAGACTGAGTTTTAGGGAGGCAAAAAAAATAATTAAAAAAAATAATAATAATATATATGTGAGAGAACAAAGGTTGTGCCCTTGCCGAAGGCAAAGCACACCCAATAATACAGCAACAAAAGTTTAACGTTATGGAATGCACACGTGGGCCTGGGCCACAAGATATCAATAAGTCATAACTTACGCATTTACAGCGTCTGCTATTTTCTGCCGGCTTGGCAGCAGCGACTTTGTTGATTTTTGTCTGTATTATATGTCTGCATTCCTGATATGTTTGTATTACAATATTTCACGCAGGAGGAGCTGTCAGCCGTATGTATGCCAATCATGCTAACTCTTGTAAACTTGTCTTTAATGACAGACCCATTACAGGTTATGCTCCGGAAGATGGAGACATTGGAGGAGAACCAGCAGAGGCTCTCCTATTCAGGCGACTACAGGGCAGACACACTGAAGAGGTGCCAGTGATGGACCTACAGGTGGCCCAAACACAGGCTGAACTCCAAGACCTTGAGGAGTGCCTTAAGGTGCTGGAGTTGCGAAAGAGAGTGGTAAGTGTTTGGAGATGCCATGAACTATGGCTTATACGCAGCGTTCAACGTTCACATTGGTGCTGACAATAAGTTCATGACTTCTAATTCAAGACGCTGTGATGAAGTGGAAGACGGGACTGGGAGAGAAAGCTGTGGAGCTCCTCATAGAGGAGACACTCAAACACACCCCGGCAGCCCATTCAAAACAAGCCAGGTGAATGAATCATGATTGCAGCTTCCATATCCAACCTTTCACATGGCTATGTGACAAAAATCTAGAATCACATCTTTTTTTGATGATGTATATTATTTTAGATGTGATTTTTTTATGACTTGTATAGCGCCTTTTTACACGTGCAATTATGTTGATAGAACACTAACTTATTTTGTGCTTCATTGTCAGGGCCAACAGACAGGACCTGTAGCGGGGACTGGCAGAAGATTTTAATTCACTGTTTGGCACTTTGTTTGAAATAAAATGACAATGTTACATGGAAATGCTGCCTTGTTTATGATTAGCTGGAGTTAGGCTACACATCACACAAACATAGTCCTCCTAAAGTTGGCTACCATGTAGCCTATTATACAAGAACAAGTAGCATTTTGGGCAAATGAGGTCTGCATATGAACCGCCCCAATATGTAGAATTGAGAAATATAGGTTACTTAGTTAACGTTGCAGTTACGGACTGGCAACGTCACAAAATTACGTTGCTAGGAGGTCGCGGTTACGGACTGGCAACGTCGGAAAATGACGTTGCTAGGAGGTCGCGGTTACAGACTGGCAACGTCGGAAAATAACGTTGCCACGACGTCGCGGTTACGGACTGGCAACGTCACAAGATTACGTTGCGGTTACGTTCTAGCGTCCCACAGATGCACGGTCCCGCAACGTCGCCAAAGACGTTGCGGCAACGTATGTTTGGTCATCGAGTGACGTTGCGGCAACGTAAGGGAAACGTAACTGTGTTAGCTGGGAGTAGACAAAGTTTGGAAGATTATTGTCTATGGAAGCAAATTGTTACCAAAATTCAAATGAAAATGCATTTCCAGAAATGCATTTGCATTTTAAGAATGTGGCTGCATTATTTGACTCATAAATGAAATTAGTAATCAATCATCCTATTTGCATTTTAATTTTCTTCTTCAAGAGTGCTCAATCTTTCACTTAATTAAAATGAAAAAGAAATAGACATTTGAGATTTAATTTTCAAAACATGCCCTGGTAAATAGATACCAAAATTCAATTTGAAATGTAAAATTTGAAAATTAAAATGCATTTCCAGAAATGCATTTTCATTTTAAGAACGTGGCTGCAAAATCGTGACCACAATTCAAATTCAAATGCATTTCCAGAAATGCATTTTCATTTTCAAGAACGTGGCTGCAAAATCGTGACCACAATTCAAATTCAAATGCATTTCCAGAAATGCATGATCATTTTAAGAACGTGGCTGCAAAATCGTGACCACAATTCAAATTCAAATGCATTTGCAGAAATGCAAAATGAACGAAAAAGCATTCTGAGCGGCGCAGCAGAGTGACGTCAGTAGCCGCTCTTCTTCAGCTCCCTGCTGACCGAGCTATCCATCTTGTTCGGTTGTTGTGCCGGGAAATTGATTGAATTGCCGGGTCTTTAGAGGACGCATCACAGACTGAGCAACTTGATGTCAAACAATGAATAAAACAGTGGCAGAGCTACTATTAATGTGTACATCTGTGACGTATGAGTCTGCAGCCAAGCTCTCTATGACTTGTTCTACTCGGTCACGGGCATCAGACTCAGATATATTATTAGATTCTACCTGTTCAGCTAATTCTAACAGTGTTTGCACAATTTGAGGGAGCGCCATGGTCTGTGATGTCAAAAGTTAGAGAGTTGATAACCGCCGTCGTGATACCACTTATCGTGATTGCGATTGTTACGCTTCGCGTAGCCGGGTAACTGAAAGTGATCCAGAGCATGTTGATCTTGATTCGTAGTACAGGCCCCTGGGAGACAGAGATCTCATCCTTACATGTCTCGAGTCCGACACCGTTTTCAGGTGTGCACATTGTTGCGTCACAACATGACCAGACTGTTGAAGACAGTCAAAAGTACAAGTATCTGGGAACAGTAAACTTTAAGTTAACCTGTGATGTTGTTTGTGAATGGGCTCATCAGCAGACACACTTGTCAGAAGCTCCAAAGTAACAGGTAACTGTAGATGGAATTATTCTAATGTGCAGTAAAATAGTAGAGGCACAAATATAAATGACCTCCCAACTGCACAGTCAGACCCGTCACCCCTTGTTTAGTGAGTTCAGGTTGCTTCCATCTGATCACAGATATAATATGCCAAGATGGATGACCAATAGATTTAAGAACTCATTTTGTCCCTGCTGCCGTTGGCCTTTTGAATAACATGATCCGATTCAACAAACAAAAAAAGAGCTGTGTGTGTAGATTGGTGTGTGTTGATTGTTGATTTACTGCTGGCTCTGCAAGAAATGGTGTCTCGGGGACAATAAAGATTATTACTTTGACCTTGTCCGTGCTTTTACATGCAGGATTGACCTGAATGAATCCTGGATGAAAGCTGGTTACAAGTGAAGGACTCGTTGTCATGGTTCCTGGTCAAGTCTAAATGCAAACTCGAAATTGACTTTTGCACCTTTACTCATAATAACACGTTGTGCCAAACGTGTGTTCAGAGACGTTTTGTTCTTCTTGCTTCATCCCTTCTGCTCCTTCTCACACCTATAAACCTGGCTCCATGCCGGGTAGGAACACTCTATGTGCTGTGATCCGTTGAACACTGTTGTCACTCTCTAGATTTGTACCACTCATGTATTTGTTGCACTTTATTTTTATTTTTTTTACTATTTTGGCTACAAAAGCATCAGACCCCCCCCCCCCCCACCCCTGCCATTGTTTATGTTAAGTCGGTTTCAAACTAAATTGATCTGTTGGCAATGTTGTCCACAGAGCTGAGCCTAAGAGTGTGTGTACATGCAGGTGTATATTTAGCATGTAGACCATCCTTTAGGTGTCCTGTAGTCCCAGTGTTGAGGAAGGCTAAAGAAAAAGTAATTGAAAAGGTAATTGAAGATTTTATTTCACAATGATGGTGGTAAGGGTGTGTGTATACTTTATGTCCCTTGGTTTGCCTTCCACTACACCAGGCACTGGCATGAAAGGACAACAAAGAATAGATGGCACTTGAGGGAAAACTACAGGAACAGCTTAGCCATCACGCAGAGATGATAAATGAATTCCAGATTACTTTGAGAAGCACATCACTCCTCTGTCACAATGTGTGGGAACTCGCACAGGAAAAGGCACGCACACAACCACACTTCACTCTGACAGGCAGAAGACTAACACCACATGATAAGACAAGACACGATTTTTAAGTAATTTAAGAGTGAAATCATCCTGAGATGTCAGAATAAGATGAAAAACATGCAGGGTCATTCCCTGGACAGGCCCTACAAATCACCACCACTATGCAAAATTTAACAAACCGTACTGCCCAGTGCCAGTGAGTTTGAAGTTGATCTAAATCAATTAAACGCAAAGTAGAGTTCTTTGTAAGAGTGAACCAAACGTTGGAGAGGAGTTTTTATACAGGAACTCCCTGAGCTTGCTTGACAATCATAGAGCAGCGCTGCACGAGATGTCAGCTCCCGCCGAGGAAAAACAATTCCAGGTTGACAGATACCCTCCCAATTTTATGTGGTTCTAGACAATTTGACATTAGAGACAAAAATATTTTAGATGTGCTCGGATGGAGAGAGAAACTTCCCGGCACCGATGCCTTATATTGTAGATATATTGGCGGCATAATCCATTCATTTGACTGATTGATGGGCACGTGCTCATATCCTCAGGTCATCCCTTATGGATGGGGGGATGGGTTTATTGTCACTTCTCCAGCTTCGCTCTCCCAGTTGCCGAAGCTGTTCTTTCTCTCCGTTAGGTGGCCCCAGCGACCCGCTGACCATTGCAAACAAATATCGGAGATTTAACGAGACCCAGTCCCTGATTTTCTCACTTTCCATTGTGAATTAAATACAGGTAGGCTTATTTATTCATGTATTCATTGCTAGCCTGTCCCTTTATGCATTCCCAAAGAGAGCCCAATACTAATTGATCGAGCAACAGTGATTGTGGTATGCTGTGGTAGGATGAGTGGTAGGCTATGCGTTTGTAAACGAAGTCTCTTAGATTTAGCTAATATTATTATATTTAGCGTCTGGATGAGTTATGGTGCATTGGGCGCGCAAATGAACCGGTACTAGCTTTGCAGTACTATGCCGGTTAATGCGCAGAAGGGACGAACGAGAAACCCGTCACATGGTATCACCCTCACTTCGCTTTCTTTTGAATGGGTCAACGTCAGGAGTCGGGTGTGAGACGGGGTCGCCGGTGGTGTAGTCTAGGCTACGGTAGACGTCGCTTGGTGTTGGAGGGGACAGACGCACTTGGCGAGTATAACGCGTTAGATAAGCGTTACGCAAAACGTCTAATCGGGCACATCAAGATAAAGCATCATACAGTAGTATATGATGATAATTTTGCAGTGTAGCCTACTGGTAACAACTAGGGCTTACTTTCGTAGTCGTGGTCCCAAAGAATAAATTCTGTCTCTTAGCTTGTGCCACGAATTTATAACGGATATTATTTTTTTCCATTGTATTTTTGAAGACGGATTTCAAACGCCATGTCCTGATTGACAGTATCATGTGAGTAAACTATAAATCACATATTTCCTAACATACAGAAGTCTATATTACTGAATGTGTGCAGATATTTTTAAACAGAATGGAGTAGACGATGAGTGTCTCTTACATGATGATGCGTTTTTGGTTTAACTGTAAGCTACAATTGGCAAAACTCTTCAAATAATTACTGCATGTGCACAAGTGCAAAACGGTTCGCTTAGAGAAAAACCTCAATAGGTCCTTGTTGAAAGAGGCAAAGCACACGAGACAGGCACAAATAGTTTGATCATAGAATAAAATGTGGCACAAAAAGAGATCCATTACAAATGTGTAAACAATGAAAGCTTTCTACATGGTGTACTGAGACAGAATCTTTCTCTTTCCCAGTACCACTGGTGTAAGGAGATGAGCTTGGAGAGAATGGACAGCTAGTTATGGAATATCTCATACCCTGGGATATGTTGCTTCCTCCACAGAGGGTGGAATAGGACATTTTACATCCACTCTTTCCCTTCAGGGAACATGCACTACCATCACCTAACCCTGCCCTACAAAACACAGGATGTCAAAACTGGAAAATGGAATCAAAGAAAATGTCTCTCCCAGAGAGAGGTTGCCTTGAACACCTTGCGTTTCGTGATTCATCCGGAGCTGCATGCACACACAAATCAGGAGAATGGTCTTCCAGCCTGATGAGGATGCTGTTATTTGATGCTTTGGTTCTGATGCAGCCTCCCTCCAAGCAATGAGGTGATTGAGCACGTCCACTATCCACTCGCAAGCCGCCCCCCCCCCCCCCAAACCCCCTCCCCCAAGCCATGGATCTGATGAACTTCACCATGGTCATCGACAGTGGATTATTGGACGACGCCTCCTCCAGCCGCGTCCTCACTGGCTGTTTCCTCTCTCTGCTCATCCTCACTACGCTGCTGGGCAACACCTTGGTTTGCGTTGCCGTCACCAAGTTCCGCCACCTGCGCTCCAAGGTCACCAACTTCTTTGTGATCTCATTGGCTGTGTCGGACCTGCTGGTGGCCATCTTGGTGATGCCGTGGAAGGCGGTGGCTGAGATCGTAGGCTTCTGGCCGTTCGGCTCTTTCTGCGACACCTGGGTGGCGTTCGACATCATGTGCTCCACGGCCTCCATCTTGAACCTGTGCGTCATCAGCGTGGACCGCTACTGGGCCATCTCCAGCCCGTTCCGCTATGAGAGGAAGATGACTCCTCGAGTGGCATTTGTGATGATCAGCGTAGCCTGGACGCTGTCCGTCCTCATCTCCTTCATCCCCGTCCAGCTCAACTGGCACAAGGCCCAGACCAAAGCCTCCATCCTGGACCCTGCTGGCTCTGCGGGCCCCCTGGGGCCCAACGGCACAGCTGCGGCCCTTGGGCCAGAGAACTGCGACTCCAGCCTCAACCGGACCTACGCCATCTCCACCTCCCTCATCAGCTTCTACATCCCCGTGGGCATCATGGTGGCCACCTACACCCAGATCTACCGCATCGCCCACCGGCAGATCCGTCGAATCTCGGCCCTGGAGCGCGCGGCGGAGAGCGCCAAGAACCGCCACAACAGCATGGGCGGAGACTCCAGCATGGGCGAGTCGGAGAGCTCCTTCAAGATGACGTTCAAGCGCGAGACCAAGGTCCTGAAGACGCTGTCGGTCATCATGGGAGTGTTCGTGTGCTGCTGGCTGCCCTTCTTCATCCTCAACTGCATGGTGCCCTTCTGCGAGCCGTCGCCCTCCGGCGGCGGGGAGTCCTTCCCCTGCATCAGCCCCACCACCTTCAACGTGTTTGTGTGGTGCGGCTGGGCCAACTCTTCACTCAACCCCATCATCTATGCCTTCAACGCCGACTTCAGAAAGGCCTTCTCCATCCTCCTTGGCTGCCACAGGCTGTGTCCGGGAGTGCACGGCCTTGAGACGGCTAGTCTGAACAAGAACTGACTCGGCACTCCCCGGGCGGTCTTCAGCCTCGGCATACAAGGTTGTATTATTGTCGCCCCCCCCCCCCCCCACGGTGGAACTTGATCACGCCGTATTTTGTCAATGTGGTCAGTGGGGGTTGGGGGAAGGGTACTTCCAAAAGCAGTGGCATCCCCATGCCGGCACTGTGCCCTTGCCACTGCCAATGATGTTATGGGAAAGAGGCGAGAGCTGTTCCCAGCTGGGATGAGACGCTGGGTAGGGAAGAGGGAGGATGTGCGATTTGAGATTAAGGCTGCTGTGAGTAGAATTGCGGGGAGCAGTGCTGATATCCCTCTGGGACATGATAATCCAGAGGCTAGGCAGCATACTCCTAGACTGTAGGACACTGCTCCCTTCAACTCAGAAGCCAAACACACGCACACACGCAGTCATACACACATATACATACACATACACTCACAACCACAGGCTGTTGTAGTGTTACAACAAATTCTTTATCTCAAATGTCATTACAGGGTCAAGTGAAACCAAATCACATTTAAATGCTGTACAGTTGAACATGTAAATGAATCCACAAGTGACCTAAAACCTGCTGTATCAAAGATAGAATGATTGCAGCCTGTCCAATGGAGATTTCATTTTAGATCTGGCATTGCATTGTGGGTTCACAGAATGTTGAAATAGAGGACACTTCACTCTTGCAGAGGATGTTGAAAATAGATTCTGTGTTTTTTCTCAAGAACTTCAATCTGGAGTGCATTTTGCCATTGATTTTTTTGCGATCTTCTCGCCCATGGCTGCATGGGAACATATTGCTGGAACCATAATAACAGCAGTACCTCATGAATTGCTTACTGGAATTTGATTCATTTAATTTAGATGGCTAGTCCAAATCTGTTTTTTGGGGGAATGCCCATCTGTTGTCCTGTTGCCGGTCTGACACAAGACCAGGTGGTCTGCTAGCAGCTCATACTATAAAGACACTCATACGAGACGTGTGAAGCTGCTTAACCCTCGTGCTGCCTTCGGGTCACATGACCCAAAGGTTCATAACGAACCATCGTTGTGTTTACCCAATTTTACCCAATACAAAAACAAATTAAAATAATTTTCTTTTAAACTTTGCAATGTGGGGGGTCTGAGACAGCCCAACGGTTAAAAGAAAATGCTTCACTTTGTCTTTATATGCGGTAAATCTGTCGCAATACGACGGTGGGTCACAATGACTGATGGGTCAGAATGACCCGAAGATAACACAAGGGTTAAAAAACACAGATGTACACAATAGAATTCACATCCTCCAGTTTATGATTATGATTATGAAAGTTTATGATTATGAAAATAAATTGCTGTGAGCTGGGATAGACAGAATGATGTGTTAGAATTATGATTATATTTTGCACTATTTAAAAAAAAATCTTGTCTCTGGCAAAAGCCAAACAAATTCAGTATTCATATATAACAGAAAAAACAACTCCCAGTAATATTTAGACTTTGATTGTTCACCCTCAGTGATGACTACAGTGTTCGTAGTGTTCCCCTACCTCAACATTTAATGACTGCGTCTTGATTCATAAACAGCTTTAAGGTCAAATGTCCCAGTGGAACTTGCTTAAGGGAATGTCATGTGGTATGTAGCCAACCATCAAACGTAATGTGCAATATCCATTCTCACTTTTTATACGCGGACAAAGTGATCTGTAGACCTTGAACACGCAGTCGCTGTACAGTTACAGTGGAAATACAGTATAGTCAAGTGTCTACCTCACAGTCAAAATGTATCTGTACACGCCTGAATAAAATCATTTTTTGTTGATTTTTCATGACGTTGTCTTTCAGGTATGTTTATCCTTAGCCATACAGTGTAAAAACTTCCTTTCCAATGAACTCAGACAGTTAAATCTCACTGAAGCTCATTTAATACCACAGGACATATTAAACTCCCCCCTTTAAGGGAGCATTGTAGTCAAAGCCTTCTTCCGCCACAGCTGCGTGCAGTAGAATTTGGGGTGTAGTACGGGGGTTGTGTGTGTGCATGTGTGTCACCAGGACAGTGTGTTTGTGCGTGCACTCCTTAAAGTTTCATCCGTTTTGGACCTCAGTGTTCTGTGAGGCTACGCTGTTGTTAACACAGCTAATAAGCTGGACCCGAAGACAGTCCGCCACAGACGGAAGCATTTGTCTATCCTTGTTGCCGCCTGGAAGTCCAGACGTTTAAGACGATACGGGAGTTCAGGCGTGTCATGCCGAAGGATCTTCCCCAAAGTTCGGAGATTTCCGTGGATGATCCTTGGGTTCATTAGTTGCTTGTATCAAACATGTTGTCCCAGACACAGAGGAGGGAAGAAAGACGGGATCCCTGTTCTGTCCCTGTGTCTCTAATAAGAGGAGAGAGGACACAATCAGGTAATGATCATCTTGCTCACACTGACGGCTGACAACTCCCTGGGTTTGTTAGAATCATTACTTTGTTACGAAAGTGGAATCCAGAGATGGGCGCTCACACACACACACACACGCGGCTGCAGTCTGTGTGTGTTCCCGCAGCTCAGGACTGTCCTTGCCTCAGCCAAAGCTCCCCAAGCGTGCCACAGGAAGAGAACGACAATTAATTTGACTGACATCATTCAGAGAGATGGCTGAGGTCCAGGGCAGCAGCTAGCGTCGCTCCTCCATCACCTGGTCGAACGCTGAAGCACTGAACTCCCAATGTCACCCTGCCTCTTCACTGCAACTCAATCCGATCTGTCCCAAATCTTCCACTCTTCCTCCACTCCCTCTCTGGTTTCTCATCCCATCGTTTCCGTCTGTCTGTCTGTCCCTCCGCCAGGCTGTGATTCGTTCTCTTTCTCTCGCCCGACCCCATCGCACCTTCTCTCTATCTGTCCCCGTATCTCTCTCCATCCCTATCTCTCTCTCTCTTCCGTCTCCCTCTCTCAACCCCGATGGGACTCTCTCTCCAAGCAGGGTTGTCTTTTCAGATCAGTGCATCGAAAAAGGGAAGTTAGATGTGACAACTCAGATGATGTTAATGACCGGCCTGAGGGAACGGATTTTCGTTTTCCTGTATGTGTGCGTGTGCGACTGTGCGCATGTGGGTCTGTGCGCGTGTGTTGCAGAACGAGAGACGGAGAGAGATGGCAAGAGTAAGAAGAGAGTACTAGGGAAAAGAGAAATGGCCTTACATAAGCAGTCAGTGACTTGAACTCGTGTACTCGTGTACAACTTTGATGTCAGAGGAGGGCACTGGACTGAACCTAACAGCCAGTCGAAGGGGGAACGACGGGTATGGAGGGTACGCTACAGTGACAGCAGCCACAGTCTGGTATCTGTGAGTCCAAAGCTGAAATACCAATAAAAGGTATACGTGACAGACAGACATGCAAGGCTGACGATGCAGAAAGACACACTAGCCGACCGGTCACAAACAGACTGGTAAGAAGGCACAGACAGACAGACAGGCAGACAGGCAGGCATGTGGATGGGCAGACAGATAGACAGACATCCATACATAACATAGACACACAAGCAGACAGACTGACCGACAGAGAGAGAGACAGACAGAGAGGCAGTCAGGGAGACAGGTGAACACACAGACAGGCAGACAAGTGAACTTGTGAGGAGAGGTGAGATGTATTGACCTCCCCAGAGCAGCTCTCAGACGCGGCTCTGTAAGGCTCTGTGGGTATTAAAATGCAATTAAAGAGTTTGCATTAATCTGAGTTAGTCACTGTTTAATATGTATTATTCACTACTGGCGGAGCTATCATAATTGCGTTGGAGCTAATGCATTTTTAATGTCTCAAACGACAATGAGTTTAGGATGGAGAGTGTGTGTGTGGTATTGACTCCCGCCAAGGAGTCAATGCATACTGAAAGGCCACACACACACACACACACACACACACAGGTGTGGGTGGCTTGTGAAGAACTGTGCCTTTGCTGTTCTCCGTCTAATCGCTGTGAGGAGAAGAAGAACAGGCTCTCTGGATCTCTCTCCATCTGAGGAGGGATAGACAGGACAGTCAGACACCCAACAAGCCAGTACTGCACCTCCACTGAATTATATCGACGTTTTTGGTAGTCTCCTTTTGTTCTAAATGAGTACTCAGGCAGTCTTTGAAAAAAGGAACTGGTTGTTAATGGATTTTTTCTTAAATAAATAAAGTGTAAGCAAATCAAGCGAGTAATATTTCTCTCTTGATCTCTCTGGAGCATCGGAGATGATTTCAAATTAGATATGCAATGTGCCTGCCAGCTGAACCTAATGTCATGGAACTGGGGTGGATGCCGCTGAGATGATTAGACAGACTGGCATTGCTAGAAGGTTGGTGATGAGAAATGTTTGTCACCCCTTCACACCCCTCTCTCTCTCTCTCTCTCTCTCTCTCTCTCTCTCTCTCTCTCTCTCTCTCTCTCTCTCTCTCTCTCTCTCTCTCTCTCTTCTTTCTTTCTCTTGGGCTCTCTCTCCTAGTCTCTCTCTTTGTCTCTCTCTCTCTGGCTCTGGTCTCCCTCTCTGGCTTTTCTGTCTGGCTCTCTCCTCTGTAGCTTTCTGTGTATTTCTCTCTCTCTCTCTCTCTCTCTCCTCTCTCTCTCTCTTCTCTCTCTCTCTCTCTCTCTCTCTCTCTCTCTCTCTCTCTCTCTCTATGTCTCTCTCTCTCTCTCTCTCTCTCTGTCTCTCTCTCTCTCTGTGTCTCTCTCTCTGTCTCTCTCTCTGACTCTCTCCATCCCTGTTGCTGTTATGGTGACCCCAGCTGCCTGCAGGCTTGCCCGCTTTGCCAGGCTTCCATCAGACGGGGTGAAGCAGGATGGGCCGCAGTGTCCCAGTGGCTCTGCCCTGAGGATGGAGGGAGGGACGGGAGGATAAAGGAGACAGAGAAGAGGAGGAATGAAACAGAAAGATACATAAAGGGATCGGGAGAGACAGAAAAAGAGAGAAGGGGTGTGTGAGGAGGGGGAATTCACTGCAGTGTCACATGTCGGTTAAAGCAACAGGCCCCACTTACCACAAAGACCAGAGAGGATGTCACCCCAACTTCCTCATTAATCCACTTCCTCAAACCTCATGACCGCCCCCCCCCCCCGTATCATCCTTCCATCCCCTCTCTTTTCTCACACTGTCACTCGCCCGCCGAGTCTCAGTTCTCTTTCCTTTTCCTCTCAGCTCTGTCCTTCTCTGTCCTTCTCTCTTCTGCGCTCGCCCTCCATTTCTGTATTCTCTCTGTGTCTTTTTCAGTTTCTTCTTCCTTCCTTCCTTCCTTCCTCGTTTCATCCACCAGTTTCCCCCTTTTTTTTCTCTCATTCTGTCGTCTTTAACGGCATCGACTGACACTTGCTTTTATATGGATTTTAAGAGAAAGAGAGAGAGAGAAAGAAGGCAGAAGAAAGAGAGAGATTAAAAAAGGAGAGCCATGGGGGGGGGGGGAGGGGGGAGGGGGGAGAATGAAAGAGATCTCCGTCTGTATGATAGAGACTTGTGGAAATCTGTGGTGCTGTGAATAAGACAGTCATGACCAAGATGTTGACCTCGGTTCCGAAAGATGACAGATGCTAATGACTTGACCTGAATACACCCCCCCCCCCCCCACTCCAGACCAGCCTCATCCCCCATGACCATGCAGACGTATGTGATGTATTGGCCGCATAATTGCTCATATCGGCCTCATCTCTGGCCTATTAAACCGTGTCATTGAGGCAGAATAAAAACACTGTTGGACACCATTATCATTTGTAGCACGTTAAATCGACACTAAGCCAAGTCGATGAATACAATGAATAGCAAAACGTTGTGCAAATGAGCGAGGGGCCGATAAATTAACGCGTATCCAGTGCAGATGCACTCCAGGCGTACCTGAAGGACAGTTAGACAGAAGGGCAGTCTGGCAGTGACAGGTCTAAAGTGGAGGTGATGCTAATGACGCTAGTGCTAATGTCCTACCCCCTACGTCCCCACCCCGCCTCCCCACGGATGAACGGTGATCGGTTGGGCTTCAGATGAAAAGGGATGTGTCTGTTCTAGTCCTTCACATCAGCAGCGGAAGTGATTAAACCTCCCCAAGTAGGGGCAGGTTGAGGTTTGGGCTGAGGCTAGGGCTAAGGCTAGGGCAAGGGTTGGGGCAGAGGACAGGGTGGGTAGGAAGAGAAGTAGTACGACCAAGTCATCTTCTACTGTACTCGTACTGTACTTCCTGTATTGTACTTGTATATCGTGCCAAACCATCTACTGAAATCCACTGACAGACAGACAGACAGACTGACCAACTGGCCAACGACAGACAAGCAGACAGATGGACAGAAAGAGAGAAGCGTGCTATCAAACTAGGAGCTATCTTCTCAAGGTGTGCCTTCGACGAGGGAGGAGGGAAACAGCAGCTGCCTGGGGACAGATCAGTCCTGCTGAAGGTGACTGTGATACAGGAAGCTACTCACTGTCTGATGACCAATAGCAAGGAAAGAACGAGGAAGGGGGGGGGGGAGCAGGAAAGTAGAAAGGCAGGCAGGAAAGAAGGAAGAATGAACAACATTCTACAGAAAGAATGAAGGTAGTAAGGTAGGAAGGTACTGAGGAAGAAATGTAGGAAGGAAGGAATGAAGGAAGGACGGACGGACACAGCAATCCTTCGTAGCCGGCTTATGTTGACTCTGGGGAGGAACGAAGCCCTGACATGTGGCCACCTTGTTGCATGAATCATCGCTGTCACTCATGGTAACCCCAGAGACGGAGAGACACAGAGAGAATTTGACACTGGTGTAGACAGGGAAGGGGGGGGGGGGGAGAGAGAGAAACAGAGAGAAAGACAGGCAGGAAAAAGACTGAAAGAGAGGGAGAGATAGAGTGGAAAAAGAGGGGGAGAGGGACGGGGGAGAAAAGAGGAAGAGAGAGGTAAAAAAAGATAGAGTTAAGAAGGGAGAGATGCAGAGGCAGGGAGACTGACACAGACAGCAAATAAACTGGAATAAATAATCGTCTCGTTCAACAGTCTCGTTCCTAGAGACAACCTTTCTTTAGATGGCCTCCCTCCCTGGATTTTCTCAGTGAATGTTCCTGTGAGAAAAATGCATTATGGGAAACAAAGTTCTTTCTTGAGGTTGCCCGAAAGCAGACAACCAGGCTTTCAATTCAAGATTGCACATGTAGACTTACATATATAGGATGTAAGCACACACAGACATGGCCACAGCATCCGTCCACAGATCCCAGAGAGAGAGAGAGGTCTGCCACTTGAGGTTGCCATGCTAAACGAGGGCAGAATAATTGCCAGAAGCCGTGCGTGTTTTCAGTTCTGCTCTGTGCCTCTGAACAGGAGCCTACCGGAGCGGCAGGAGATGCTGTCTAGCTTCAGAACCCCCCCCCCCCCCTTTCCTGCTCTCTCTCTCCTGTTCTCTCTCTCCTGCTCTCTCTCTCCTCCTCTCTCTCTCCTCCTCTCTCTCCCTTTATTTTCTCTCTGTCTCCCTCTCTCTCAGTTTTAGTTTTGCCGCTCCGACAAGCTAAACAAACAGCCAGTATGCCTTGGAGGGGACAGAAGGCGAGAGTAGGGAGACAGAGAGAGACAGGGAGAGAGAGAAGGAGATAGAGACAGAGGTGTGGCGGTGGCGAGAGAGAGAGAGAGAGAGAGAGAGAGAGAGAGAGAGAGAGAGAGAGAGAGAGAGAGAGAGAGAGAGAGAGAGAGAGAGAGAGAGAGAGAGAAAGTGGGGGCCAGTACGAGGCAGGGAGGGGAGCAGCTTTGATGGACTGGGAATAGAAACAGCCCAAACATTCATCATAGCTGTTGATGCTGGTGTGTCCGAGCAAATCCTGGATTCCATGAGAGACATGGCGGCAGGCGGCAGACGAGAAGCTATTTCTGGAGCCAGCAGAAAGTCCTGCCTGACAGAAGCTCAGTGGGAGCCTGTGACCCTCTGAAGGAGAAAGGGGGTTCAGATGGGAAACACAGGACACATTGGGGCCACAGCTGTAGAGAATGTCGGAATCAAGGATTTGGATTCAATACCATATCTGAACCAGTCCCTGATGTGCTCCAATCCAGTAAAGTAAACACTTCACTGCCTTCTCTGTCTCTCCCACGCTGTCATCCTCCCCTCCCCTCTCCTCCTCTCCTCTCTTTCTCTCCCACTCCTCTCCTCTCTTCCTCTCCACTCCTCCCCCTCCTCCTCCTCTCCTCACTCCCTTTCCTCTCCTCCTCAATCCCTCGCCTGTCCTCCTGCCCTCTCTCCCCACCCTCTCCTTTCCCCCCTCTCCTTTCCTTTCCTCTCCTCTCCTCGCCTCTCTCCTTTTCTTTGCCTTCTTAAAATAGAATAGAAACACAACAACAGGGATAAAACATCATGAGCGACGTCTAATGAGAATGTGCTCACACCTGTCCGGTTGTTTCAGATCGGGAGAGAGCAGATAAACGAGATAAGAAAATTAAGACGCGTCAATGATATGCAAGCTGAAAGAACTACCGTGCAGGTTCAGAGCCCTAATAAACGAGCGCTGTCACAATACTTACATCTTGGTGACAAAATGGTATGACTCAGCTAGTTTGCCACACACACACACCTCCCTAAAAAGCTGTGGTAGTTGACCAAGTGTTTAGTGTGTCGTCTTAACTTGTCATGACCTGTTACCTCACGTGTTATTCCGGTGCCGGCTCGATCTAATGGCGATGTGACACAGCGCATCACGTCAAGAGACCCCGGACTCACCAGCCCCGAACTACATCCAGCGGGCTGATGGGGAATCAGCCAAGCGGGGGACACTCCGTCTGCCTCTGGCTCGGAAGAGGGCCACCCCCCCCCTCTCCCTTTTGCCCCCACCCCAAACCCCACCCCCCTCTGCCAGTGGCAGCGGGGCGTGGCTTAGTGGCAGACACACGATTGATCAAACCCTGCCCCCTTGCACATTCCCCTTACCCCCCCCCCACACACACACACAAAACCATTTGTTAATTACACTTAATCTTGGAGGACTCATTCAACAGTCCATCACAGCGCTACCACGCTGAACAGACAGCGTCTGTTTGGGATGTGGTGATGGTGCAGTATCTGTCCGGCCGTGCAGAAGCCTCTTAGGGAATGTGATGAGCGCCATACTTTCCACGGGACACACGCACACACATACACGCACACATACACGCACAAACACACACACATACACGCACAAACACACACACACATACACGCACAAACACACACACATACACGCACAAACACACACACATACACGCACAAACACACACACGCACAAACACACACACATACACGCACAAACACACACACATACACGCACAAACACACACACACGCACAAACACACACACACACACACGCACAAACACACACACATACACACACAAACACACACACATACACGCACAAACACACACACACGCACAAACACACACACACACACGCACATACACGCACAAACACACATACACGCACAAACACACACACACACACATGCTCACAGAGCGCGCATAGCCGGAAGGCGATGCGCACCGGGTCCCGAATGTTAAAACAAATTCCCCACTCCCACCTCCCAGAGGATCCTCCATCACTTAGATCTGAGACTCCACAACACACACACACACACACACAACTACAGCCCCACCCCACAACCCCACCCCCATTGGCCAGCACACCAAAAAAATCATTTCACACACACACACACACACACACACACTCACAAACACTATGTCTTGTAAGGGTTGATGTTCCGCAGGCAGAGACGTAACAGTGGGGGGTGAGGGGGTGGTGGATAGAGAGGAGGGGAGAGGTTCACCCAGCAGCTTGTTAATCCAGGCCGTTGACGCTCTGTGTTCATCTGACGACCCCATTCATCCCTAATGCAGCGTGTGATAAACTCCCAGGCTTACCCTGCTTTCGCTAAATCATATGCTTAGCAGTTTACACCCAGAGACACACTCGCACACACACACGCACATACACTTACACAATATTGCGTTTGTTGACGTGTAATTGCAGGAAGTGTGCCCACGAAAGACCGCCAACCAGCATTGTGATTGCTCTAAATACGGCAGGCCTATTAATTTGGAAAAACATCCAACCACTAATCTTTTGAATCAGAATATGTGAACAAAGTGTGATTAAGCCACTTAGAAAGCATTCGATTAAAATGCAATCGTTTCTCATTACTGCTTCTGACAAGCTCTTTGAGACTCTGTCTCCTGTTGCTTATCGACACCTAGGCATGCCAGAAGCCTTTGTTCTTCTTCTGGCCTGTGTATCTGTGTGTGTGTCTGTGTGTATAAGGATTTGGGTGCTGGCCAAGGGGGGTGGGGGTCTGTGGATGTATTATAGTGTATGTGCGCGTGTGTGTGCGTGTGTGTGTGTGAGTGCGTGTGCGTGCATGCTTTTCAAAAGGAAACCGTGAGGCAAGGCCTGCTTCCGTACAATGGATCCCATGAGGGAGATCGATGAGTCATCTGATCTCAGGAGGCAACAGCGGACGCCGCGGACGCGAGCAGACATCCAGGACGGACACGGCTGCACACCCAGAGAGACTCCGCCGAGAGAGACGCCACCTACAGGTCAACGTGGGGACCCGCATGACGCTAATTCGCTTGACCTGTCCCCTCCAGCAGAGATCTTCAAACAAGCAAACAAGGTCCTTCATCTTTAACCCTCGTGCTGCCTTCGGGTCACATGACCCAAAGGTTCATAACGAACCATCATTGTGTTTACCCAATTTTACCCAATACAAAAACAAATAAAAATACTTTTCTTTTAACCTTCGCAATGTGGGGGGTCTGAGACAGCCCGACGGTTAAAAGAAAATGCTTCACTTTGTTTTTGTATGCGGTAAAGTTGTCGCAATACGACGGTGGGTCACAATGACTGATGGGTCAGAACGACCCGAGGAGAACACAAGGGTTAAGGTAGCCCATTCGGCTGCCCTCACATATACATACACACACACACATACAGTCGTATGAAAAGGGTTACGCATGAGTATTTTTTATTTCACTGCATGTTTGCTTTTACATGCAAGACCGAGGCCGCCCTGAGCCATAAAGAAGTCACGTGATTTCATTTCATGCTCTGTCAGGTTTCGCAGGTTCAAGACAGGGCTGGAGCTGAAAGAGAGTCTGTGTGCACGCGCGGATGCCAAAGAAAAACAGGACAGGGTCGACTACCAGCACAGAGGACCTGTCATCACGGGGGGGAGGATGGGGATACTGTTTGTGTTTTATGACCCTTTGGAACATGACGACAAATCCACGGGAGACAAGAAACGTAGAGAGAGAGAGAGATTGTGGTCGTGTGTGTCCGTGCGAGTGTGCGGGGGTTGGGATGGTGGGGGGGGGGGGGGGGGGGTGGGGGCGGTTAGGTCTGTGAGTTTCCAACGCTCTGATGCTCTGCCAGCCCAAACCCCCCCCCCCCCCCACCGCCCCACCTCCTCAGAGCCGGACTCTTCATCTCCACCTTCACCCCACCTACACCCAAAGACAAAAAGCTTTCACGTCTTTGTCTGCAGCGGAAAATGGGTCACGGAGTTCTCCGACTGCCCGCGTCCTTTCACCGTTTGCTCTCGGAGAGCCGCGCACGCACTCACGTGCGCCTACTGTTGCTTTATTTTTAGGTTGGTGAATTTTTTATAAACGATCGCAACCTCCCGGCTAGGATCTTGCCGCCGTCCTCCACAATGACGCGGAGGGGAGGAAGGACGTTCACATGTGAACGCTGGTCGCCGGGGGTGACAGAGGGGGAGGGGGTTCTTTCGAGGCGAGAGGCCATCGAGCGGAGCAGAGTCCCCGTCACAGACAAGAGTGAGAGATAGAAGGGAGAGAGAGAGAGATGGAGATAGAAGGGAGAGAGAGAGAGATGGAGATAGAAGGGAGAGAGAGAGAAATGGAGATAGAAGGGATGTGCGTATGGAAGGGGAGGACTGAAAGAGCAATAGAGAGAAAGCAGAGTGATGGAATAGAGATAGAAGAGAGAGATAGAGACAGAGAACATATAGAGATGGTAGAGAGATAAAGGAGACTTCCTCAACCCTTAGCAGGCCTGGTTACCAGTCCAACGAGACCCAATCTAACATTCTCATACAAGACTGACATGGCTGAACGGAATGTGTAACGAAGTGTCGGTGACTTGGTCATGTGACTCCCTCTCTCTGGGTCACGCCAGGCAACTGCTGTGACGCTCGATCGTCACCTCAAACTGCCAGCCTCGATTTAGTATGGATCCTGTACATTCCCTCTATGACACAGTCAAAATGTGTCAGCACGGATGCATACTGTAAAAGGGCACTGTTTTCTAATGTGACACTAGACATTGTGTTGAAGGGTTGGAGGGTTATTCACTAGAAGCGGCACCTTTAGAGCGAAACAAGACTGGAGTAACAGCAGCAGGAGAGAGTCTGGATCCAAATCTCTCGCTGGAGGATAAAGATGGGATTGTTCAGTGAAAACACACCTGTTCGACAGCTTTGAAGAGCAGATCAAAGCCCCTCTTCTAATGATAGCACTTAAAACAACAGTGTCTTCCTGCACTGTCTGACTGTCCCTTGGAGAGTAGGTAGGGGCTGGAAAAGTAAACCTGACTCTATTTCCTTTTATGTCACGTTTTATAGTACAAAAATACTGATACCCCTGTGAGGGTTGTGTTTCAAGTGTGTGTGTGTGTGTGTGTTTGTGTGACAGCGAGAGCCAAAGACAGAACGAGCGAGCGAGAAACACAGACAGCTTTCTGTAGTTCTAAACCATGTGTCATGGTTGTGATGTTCAGATGGGGTCCCTCAAGCCAGATCAGTTGTCAGACTGAATCTAAGATGCCAGCAGCAGCTTTGTGTATACCCATCACTCACGGCCACTTACAAACCATTAGTTTATAATGAGTTTGTAAATCATGGTTTAGGAGGTCTTCACGATGTAAAGTTGTTGTGTCACTAAGTGTTACTAATGCATCGGAATTAGACCAGACACACTGAAGAGGTGTCAGAGTGACATTTCAGCCTTGCCAAAATGGCATTGATGCATTTCTGCAAGTCATATACCTCACACAGATGTTTGCAAACATATTTGTCCATATGCCTCGACGGAGAAGCGACTGAACTCGATTCAGCTCGACGTTCGGCTTGGTGCAGTGTTCCCGCTTGATCTCATTAGCGTTCGACAGTGTTTTTACGGTGCGTTTGACGCAGTGACGAAGGAAGCTGCGAGGTGAGGAGAGAGAGACGGAGGTCGCCTGATTTGAACGCGTTTGGACTCCCCTGGCCGGCACAGTACCGTTCTGAGTGTTGTGTAGTCTCTAATTGATGCCGAGCTCAGTGGTGCATGAGTAAGGAGCCTTAACAGCTCTCTTGGCAAGCTGTGCAGGGATCTGATTAGGCCCTGTCTGCTCACTGCTGCCCCCTACCGGTGGGAGCGGTAGGGTGACGCCGAGCACACGACAAACTGCACGCTCCCCTGCCCTCCGCTGTTGATTGATGGGGGCGCTTACGAGGACGAGCTATCTCTGCGTACTTTGGATGTTTAAGAGAAGTCACACACACACACACGACATACTCCAGACACATCTCAGATAGTCAGGCGTGTCTTCAGTGTTCCTCTCTAGTTTGTTCCTTCTGAGAAAACGATAAATGTGATGAGAACTGCTTGGGAACCAAATAGCCCAGTACTCCACCTAGTGTGTTGTGTGTGGCATTGCAACAACACCCAAGGGAAGCAGATAGGATACTACTGACAGGATACAGCATGCATACCTACATTGATCTGAAAAGCTGCCATGGCTGAGCTGAAGTCGTGGATGTTGTGACTGACCACTTTGGTTTCCAAAGCTGTGCTCTGAATATGACAATATATGTGTGGTCATAGTGGTTTAGTCTCTTTCTGTCTCTTAATAGGCTAGGGACAGAGGAGCCCAGCAAGAGGTGATTCAAACGACTCTGGGAGAATGTGGGGGGCACTTCAACTTAAGTTTCAGCTCTCGCAGACTTCTTACTTATCCACTGGGTGCCAGGGCAATCTAAGCCATCAAAAGAACACGCTATCGCTCTAATGCTGGGTTTGATTTCAAAATGAAGGCAAGGAAATGGACTGTGAAATATGTGCTAATGGTAACGAGGCTCCACAAGGTTTAGATCTACGCTGCCAATAGCTTCTGACTGGCTTAGACAGAGAGAGAGAGAGAGAGAGAGAGAGAGAGAGAGAGAGAGAGAGAGAGAGAGAGAGAGAGAGAGAGAGGGGGGGGGGTTGGTGGTGGTGGTGGGGGGTAGGTTAAGCCAACTCATATAATGTACCAAGTTAATTATGCTTAAGTACAAACACATATAATTTCACACAGTTCCGGAGTCAGAATCAGAGGGATAAGCACAATTTAAGCCTGGTTTGGGTTTGGTCAACATACAATCTGGAATCCAGCAGAGTAACTACTTTCAGGAGTAAAGAGAGAGCGAGAGAGAGAGAGAGATGTTTGTGCGTACATGCAAATGTGCCATGCTCATGCGTGTTTCTGTTTTGCGTGTGAGAGTTCATTAAAGGTCTTAAGTGCAATGAGTGCGGCTCAGAACACAAAACTAAGTCTCTGCTGACATCCACCAGGATGAAAACATACGCTAACAATTAAGAGACTGTGAGACGTGTTATTTGCAGAAAATGAACAATTTTCTGCATAAATTTAAGTGTTTCCCTTCAAGTAAATCTGTCTGTGTAAATATCCATTACAACGCCTTCTCTTTGGGCCACCCTGCAGTAATCAGACTTAGAACAAGACTAACCTTGATGTCCCCAGAACTGGGCCTTGGGCAGAACCCCTGGTACATGGGTCCAACAACACAGTATTTTGAGTCTGCCCAACAACTGTAAACAGCTAAGTAATTTCATTTTGCTCCTGTCATGCGTGAATATTGCCACCAAACTCCTTAATGTTCTCAATGTAGTTAGCTAAGCTGTAGTCAAAATGGTACAACCCCCGGCTTTCACACATTCTTTCATTTTTAATCACTTCAGCAGGGGTTTAGGGAGCTAAATAGCTCAGCAGATTGACTAATATGTTATGGTTCGTCACGTAATGACAGCGTTTAATTAATTTTTGTTAAGACCTGCGGCATGAAAGTCAGTGCCACAGAGGCCACCCTCTCCACAGATTACTGCTGAACTGGGAGCAAAGACAATCTAAATAGAATTACAGTTATGAAATTATTAAACTGAATTATTCTAGTGGATAATATGTGACTACACTTTAAATCTCTCCATGTTTAGTTTTTTTTTTTTTTTACAATTTGTAACTGTAAAGTACTTTTTCAGCAACAAAAAGCATTGTATATACTGTAACTTCTTGACATTTACTAAACTTCTACTGTATCTAAATTGACTCTTTCAGATAAAAAGCACCTTGATACTTTTCTGTTGAAAAGCAGGAAATGCACAAATCTGATCAGAAGTTCAGATATAAATTGGCATTTAATTGTTAAGTGAAAGCAAATCAAATATTTACACTTAACAAAGGCAGATACATACTATATCACCAAATATAATAAATTACATTTATTTAAAAAATATATTGCTCTATATGGAATTTGCAAGTATACACCAATATGTGAGCATGTAATTAAGATTGATGTGAAATAGAAATGAAAAGACTCCTCTTTTCATCATTCAATCCAGGTCCACAATCTACTCAAATGTTTCCATATACATCTATGAACCCTGTTCATTTCAATGTATAAAAAAATAACAAAACAATCTAATAATATATATAGATCTGAAGGCTTAGCATGTATTGAACTTAATTCCACTCAGAGCACCTTACATCATACACACTGTGAAAAAGCTGAAAATCAATCAAATATATCATAAAACAAATCTTGTATTTTATTTTATTAATTGGATACAGAGATAAATCAATATCCATCTCAAATTAAATTAGTGTTTAGAATGTACTAGACTTTGTTGAGGACCCCTAGGTATTCTGCAATGAATGTCCTGGGTTGTAACTATGCACAAAGTTGAAAAAAGAAACAGAATAAAGTGGTATGGAACACTGGAAGTTTCTTCTAGGGTTTCCACGCTAGTCCATTCATTCAGGACACAGCTGAAGACAATGTGTGATTGGATTTCAGTAAGGTGCATCAATCCCACCCAATCTACTACATGCATGCACACACGCACTGACACACACATACTCAAACACTCAGTCACTAACTCTCGCGCACACACACAGTCAATGGTGTCCTCTCAGGCCAGGTGGAAGAGGCCGTAGCCTACAGGTGAGGCGTACAGCCCCAGGTGTGCTGCAGGTAGCAGTGGGCTGCGGGTGTAGGGGTACACTGGTCCATATAGAGAAGGGGCACCGGCCTGAAGACTTACACTGAGAGGGAAGGGTAGGGGGGAAAACCCAGCCGGATGTAACATAGGTTTGGTTCCAACGCCTGCGGCCATTTTGAGTTTCTCTACCTCTGCTTCTTGCAGTCGCTTGGCTTTGGCCCGGCGATTCTGGAACCAGATCTTCACCTGGGTCTCAGATAGGGACAGTGAGGAGGAGAACTCGGCACGCTCTGCGATGGACAGGTACTGCTTCTGCCGGAACTTTCTCTCCAGGGCGAGAAGCTGAGAGGTGGTGAAGGGGGTGCGGGGCTTGCGGTTGGTCTTGTGTTTCCTCAGGGGACAGGGAGTGGAGCTGAGCTGACCTGCGGACAGTCCAGAAGAACCAACACATCAACAAAGAGACTGAAAACTTGAAACTGGACTTTCAACAGCTTGTGGTTATTTTAAAATGTAGGATTGGACTGAATAGAATAAATGCATTATGAGAAATCATCATGTCAACTCATTCCGCAGAACTATTTTGCATTCTTCAAACGAAATTATTTCATCCGACAAAAACCTATTTAATATGCCATCTTGGTCTGTTGCACATTTTATGCTGCGTTGAAAACGACGAAACATCTGAACGTTTCTTATAGCTAAAAGTGAATTATCTAACATGAAAATCTAAACTAATAGATACTTACGGGATGGTGGTGACAGCTTCACCCGTGACATCCAAGACGCACAATCCCCAAATACTGTCTCTGATTTGACTGAAGAGGTCGGACTGTGCGACCCTTCTAGACTGTACGACTCTTTGGAGTTACAAGAATAGTTTCCTTCGGATGGGATTTTTCCACCCTGGTGTCTCACGACTTCTTTCTGCGGCCTTGAGTCTGACATCAGAGCTTCCACGCTGAAAGGCAGAGGTGACACCTGAGCAATGCGCTCGTTCGGCTGCGGTAGTTTAGTTTGTACATCCTCATCAACCGCAAACGCACCTTTCGTATTTAGCGGCGAACCCATGACTCTTAATGTGTATAAACTACTCTTCAAAGACAAACTAAAATGGTCAGATATGTAGAAGTAGATGCATCTCTTAAATTATGTCTGCAGAGAGCGAACAGCCTTTCAAACTGTAAAACAAGCAAGGATAGAACTTTTGCTTAGTACTGTAACTTCTGGCCAATCACAAGTGTGCCAAAACCTTTGCCTCAGAGAAACGTCTTGATTGGCTAGTGTGATTCTGGACTCATGGGGCGGGGTCCTGAGGTTAAGGAGCCCTGTGGGACCCTATGGTGGGACCGTGCAGCCGTATAAATGCGAGGTCAGGTAAACACCTGCCTAATTTAGCGCTAATTGTGCGAGGAGATGAAAATGTGCTGAAAACCATCTAAACCTCTAAGGTTTTTAAAATATTTTTCATTCAAATGCGCGCTATACCCCAAGTCATAAAATCATAAATAGGTCTAACTGCTTCCATGGGTCTATGATAAATAGTTCATTCAATTGAAAAAGGAAATGTGTTTCATCCAATGAATGACAAGCCTCATCTAAAATTTAAAATTTAGACGGAAAGCCTTGTAACAGAAGACATAGGACAGTTCTCTGTCAGTGGAATGCTGATTGTAGAGTCTTTGAGTGTGTTGCAAATTACCTGCCCTTCTGTCTCCTATATGTGCCTGTGCTATTAGGCTGATTGATTGGTCTGGTCTGGCAGTGAGAGACTGGCTTAGGGCATCGATGACACCATTGATGAAAGCACTTCAGGGTGACATCTGAATCTGCTGTTGTGGTTCCTTATTGACACACACACACACACACACACACACACACACACACACACACACACACACACACACACACACACACACACACACACACACACACACACACACACACACACGGCAATTCTGGTGCCTGACTCTGCACCTGATTCATGTAGAAACTTGTATGACCTGACACACACACACCACTTAAGAGAGAGGACTAATCACAATTGTAATCAATAAGAATTATGGCGGTTTAAAACTTCAGATCTCCCCATAGACTTCTACCCAATACACTCCATTGCGAGAGGCACTTGGAGAAGGATTATGGTTTTAGGCAGGCTTGAAAATGACTGTCATTACATTGTTATTATTAACACCTTGTAATTAGGCCTGTGGAATCCGGCTCTTTTAAGCAGGACTTAACGGTAATGATGGAAAATTGCTACCTTTCTGAGGTGTGTGGCGCCCGCTGTGATTAGACTCTGTCTCAGAGACACAGACAGAGCAGGATTTGTCAGGTGACTGAATGTTTGAAGCTCTCCCGAAACACGCATAGCCTACCTGTCAAGCTGCGATAAGGCGGAAAACGACAGTAGCAGGTTATACGGCATCACCTGTCTCTTGTTCTACACAACTCGCTGCACATCAAAAGCGCTTGAGGGCTGTGCAAATCAGGATCACGCGACATCCGAAATTCAGAGAAGGCTGTACGTGTGTTTGGGCTGGACACATTTTTGTTTAACTGATTGTATTAGGGTCAGTAGCTTAATTTCATCAATATTTCTTTATCACACGGATACACACCGCTTGTCGACACATCAAAGGCTTGTTGCAACATCAAAGTTTCGCTCAGACCCGAGCTCACTTAACTCAAGGTCGAGTACTGGTTAATTGGGAGCCCTTTAAAAGGCGCACGTTTGCGCACTCGCATGCACGCACACATACACACTCACCACAACACACACAGACAGACACACAGACATACACACCAGTACTTCATGATCAGGTACCCGGAAAGGCTCGACACTCAGTATGAGAGCAGTGTCAAGAGACCACCTCTCCTCCCCCCTTCCTCTCCTCCCCCCATCCTCTCCTCCCCTCTCACTACTGGCCTGCCATCATTAGGCTCTTCACGAATCAAGTGTGTATCACAGCATGGGCTCTCCAAACACATGCAAATCAATTAGGTGGCCCTGCCTCTCCCAGTTTCCTCCGGAGCAGGTCATGTTTATGATTGCAGTGAGTATTTGTCTGTGTGCATCATTCCGTTGGGGAGCTGTTGGAAAAAGGTGGGGCAAAGTGGAAAAATATTTATAATCAGGTAATGAGCATAATTACATTTTTAATATCCAGAGAGAAGGTAATTATTCAGAAATGCTATTCAGCGGTGACAGAGACAGAGTGAAAGAGAGCGAGAGAGAGACAGAGAAAGAGATGAGTTAGGTGGTGCAGTGAAAACAATCATGCATCCATGATTACTTCAATACCGAGCAATGAGGTCAGACACTGAAGCAAGATACACAAACTGCAGTACCGATGCTCTGTTACCCTTAACAATGTGCGCTGCTACGACTCCATGCCACACAACGGTTCAGGACAGTCAAGCTCAAAGTCAGTGGTTGGTGGTGGGGTGGGGGGCGGGTGGGGGGACAGGCAGCACAATGACAGAGAGTAGTCACTGTAATTTGCCACAGTGTAATCTGTCTAGTTCCCAGACCTTGAGTGAGTCCCTATTAGTGCTGGCCTCTCCTGTCCACACTGCCCTTGCATCCCACTCAGAGCCTTCCCTCCGAACCCTGCATGAGTGGCAAAGCCAGACACATGCCAAGCACAGCAGGGGTCTGTCTGTGTGGAGCCGGACAATTTCAGTCTGAACACACACACACACACGCACTCAAAGACACACACAGACGGACAGACCCGTAGATGGACAGCCTCATGGGGAGTGGTCGCTGACAGCCCCAGGTAGCCCCCACCGTCCAGCCAAAGGTCAGCGTGTCAGTGTCCCTGCGTGAGGCGTGAGGACCGGTGGACAGCCAAGCTGCTTTGAGCTCAGGCCCCCTGGTCTTCCGCCCCATTGATTACCCTAGACAGCAATTAGACCTGCTGACTGATGTCGGCTTGCCGGAGAAGAGCACAGAGGGCGGGTGCGTGCTAAAAGTAATCATTCCCCTCTTTTAAAACATCACACCTTATGCACTCATTGTCGAAAACCCCTTCCTAGTAATGAAGTATGGATTGGTGGAAAGGCTGAGAAGACATGGGGCGTGAGACAGGATCAGAGGCTCCTCTCTCCCTTCACATGCTTAACCTCAGTTCCCCTTGAAAGGCAACATTGACACACAGTGGTTTATACCTTTGCCCCGTCAAGACAAAAGGATGCGACTGCAAATGTAGCGACTGCTGAACGAGAGGCCCTGTGTCGGCAACCCGGCGTCCAACATCATGTCCTCGTTGGCAGCCAACTGTTCATGTGACAACCCCCAATCTGAGCTGTCAAAGCTTTAGGAGGGGGGTTTATAGCCTGGCTGAATCCTGTCTGAGACCCCATTGTGTTCTCCCGGAGGCTGGGATCTTGAGTGGTGTCTCGAGTAATCACAAGTTTGGAGACAGGTTTTAAAGGAGCCAGCAAAGCGAAATAACTACACTCTCAACAGACAGACCCAACAGCCTCTCTCACTGCATGGGTTTAAAGACTTAAAGGGACAGTAGATCCCATTTTTCATTTGGAAACTGTCAAAATAAAAGGGGACTAAAGGTTAACATCAAGACAGCCCGTGTTAAAGTATAGCTTAGGAACTCAGGAGTGAAAGAAGTGCAGAGAAGAGTTCTTTCCCAAAGTGCTGGAGAAATTTTACTGGGAAGAACACGTTCTGGGTCATTTGGGGCACACAGTGACATACATGCTTTGGGATGAATTCCCCTGCTATAAAGATTAACTTCCACCACTCCCAAAAGGCAATTTGCTAGATAGACCACAGTGAATAAACACTCTGTAGAGGGACTACATTTTTATTTGATTTACAGTACCACTCATCACACTGAACGAAGTACATTGTGTGTGTGTGTATCGGACTCCACTGTGCGTGTGTTACTTTGCTTAAAGCCTTGCGTGTGCTTGGTGGGTCTTGGTCCTCTTTTTCCAATCTTCAACTCATGAAGGAATCGACTGTGTTCTTGTTTTGCGAGAATCATTTCCCCAGAGTTTGCCTGGTGGCACGGTTTATCAAACTGAACCCAAGAGTCCAGAGAGCGAGGCCAGAGACACACCCGCGGCTTCATGTTGTCAACAAAATCAGACACAAATTCCCCACATCGGACGTGAAAACATGAATTCCCAATAAGCATTTTCAAAGCAATTACTGTGTTTGGACAAAGGTAGGGTGTAATGGACTGTGCAGTGCAAAGCCTTTGAGTCATTTGCTTATTTTGATTTGCTGCTTGTCTTAAAACACTGGCTATGAAAACCAGCTAAGATTTTGGGTGGACCAAGAGGGAACAAGCTACAATTTGGATGGTAATTATCTCATGGAAGAGTTGAGTCGGTCGGATGTGCTCGCTCCTGATTGGGTGTGGAGAACCTAGATTTTCTTGCATTTATTGTCTTATGGTTAGCTGATTGATCTCACTGGGATTCTGCCTTAGCTTCACATACTATCATTTATGGCACAAAGGCCATCAATAATGTACTAGACCCAAACAAAACAAATGCCTTGATTGATGAAAGCGTTTAAAGTTCAATTCCCGCCTCACCACACCAAATTGCAGTCGTCTACATGTGTGTAATGTGTGTGTCTCCTTGAAGTTAGAACTTTCCCATTTCCTTGTTGTTAAGACTCTTTAAATCTATAATTGCACATCCTTTGTATACAACTAAAGGGGTATTATAAAATAGGGTTTAGAAGCTTATGATTTCGAATATGCATCACTTCTTTGAACATTGAGCACCCAAAGGACTAGTTTGTTCTGAACATTTTATTCATGCAGATTAAGGTTCTCACAATCTGACACTTTAAAAAACCTCAGAAGACTACTGTGAAATGGAAGCAAACCATTTAACACTATTTGACTCACCAGGGACAGAACATTAAACTTTCTTTAACTGAATGGTGTGTTGATGAGGAGACACCCTTCCACACAGTGAGTATTGAGTGATACACACAAGAGAAACAGTAAAGTGATACACCCTACGTGCTGGTGATGGTTCAGAGAAGTATCGTCCGTCAGTCAAACAATCGTATTATTTAATATTTGTGTTACAAGTGATTTACCACGACAACAAAAAAAGAATTTGCTAAAAGTGCTCTATGTCTCTCACTAAACACAGTGCTGCTGTATCTCTCTTTCCCTCACATTCACTCACTCACTCACTCACACACCATCTGTAGTGCCTGAGAGATTGGCGCCTTCCGCATGGCTGTGCAGGCTGCAGTTAGGGGAGTGATTATAGTCTGCCTGTTTCCAGGTGACTCACAGGTACACACACACTCCAAACTGCTCTGAAGCACAAGGAGTTTAAGGGGAAAAAACTTGCACCAAAAGCAACTAATTTGTATGCCATGTTTTGGTGTGTTTTAACGACAGAACTGTAATTTTTGACAATTGTTATGCCATTTGAAGCTAAGCTAATTACAAGGTAGGTGAGATGCTCACTATTTAAAAGAGGAAAGGCTTCGTTTTAAATGATTGAGGGCATCTAATCTTACAAATTATAGCATTTAGGATATAAAATATGGTTACAGATGTGAACGCCATTTGAAAAAGATCAAATGGAATACTGTTTATTAGACATTTGACATGGCCGTTCCTATGGTCACAGACAAACACATGCATATGCACAGACACGTCGACTAGACGAAACTGGACAACTAAAAATGACTTGTATTCTCTTCATGACCCTCGTCCAACCAGTTCCAAAAAGTATTTAACCCTTGTGTTATCTTCGGGTCGTTCTGACCCATCAGTCATTGTGACCCACCGTCGTATTGCGACAACTTTACCGCATACAAAAACAAAGTGAAGCATTTTCTTTTAACCGTTGGGCTGTCTCAGACCCCCCACATTGCGAAGGTTAAAAAAAAAATATTTTTATTTGTTTTTGTATTGGGTAAAATTGGGTAAACACAACGATGGTTCGTTATGAACCTTTGGGTCATGTGACCCGAAGGCAGCACGAGGGTTAAGGTGCGCTAGGCTATAAACCCTGTGACTAGAGAGAATCTGTCATTGATTGTGTCCTTCTGAGAAAAAATTCTACTTACTACTCGTTTTTGTTTTGGCTTGTTTCTTCTCTTCCTCTGCATCATTTGGTAATGGACCTGTAATAGAATTCTCCTCTTGTACCTCTGAAGGTCTTCAAGAGGTGGGAGCGCTTCGTTACTGCATGTCTCAACTCACAGGCCCTGGAATGAGTAGGCCATGAAAATAATTACAGACTAATCTAGAGCTGGCATCAAATGCACCCGACATTAGCACCCTGTGGTTAACAGACATGCAAGAGTACAGGATTCGTGTTATCGTTACAGTATCTCTAAAGGTTACACTTAAATATTATTAGGTGAGCTAAATGTTCATGCCATCTTAATTAAATTGGATTCCTCGTGTTTTGGCGTCATCATTAGCATCCCCAAGATCCTTTTCAAGTATTCAGACGCACAGTACTGATGAACAGTAAGATTAGTTGTTAAACCAAGAGTCCAGGATATGGATGGATTGTCGTCCCACGGACATGAAGATATGTCAGAGAGTCTGTGATGTCAGCGGAGAAACGGATAGAACCAGCGACAGCGTATTTCTATGACCTTTTAACACGGACGAGCATCTGATTAGCATAGTGTACTCAGCTGTGAAATTAGGGCTATTTAGACCAAGTCAAGAAACACACAAACGCACCAGGAAACACACACACATCCAATGGACAATGTTTCTGGTCAAGTGTCTTGCATTGACAACCACTTGTGCTAATAATTTAGCCTACAAAGTCTGCCATTTTAGATCTACCAGCCATGTTTTCCCTGGTGACTTGCCATTCAGTCTCCAACAAGCCTCTCCTTTCTGTTGACGGCAGTGTTTTCCAGAATACCTCAAACCCTGGTAGTTTAAGAGAAGCCGTGTACAACGCCTTGGGCCCCCACATAAACAGAGCAGAGAGCCTCTTAGAAGCAGGGCAGCCATAGTCTCCCCGTCTCCATCTCTGACCACAGCTCTGATTAAAAGGCACATTTAGCTCCTAATCACCTCCTAAAAAGCCATTAAATCCACAACACTGTAATAGCAATCACAACAAAATTGCTTGTTTATTGGTTTCATAAACCACTAAAAGCTGCAGAGGAGCTCAGACTTCGACAATAAGGAAGTGATAGTTTATCATGTGATGCAGCCTGTTGTGGAGAGTTAAAGGATTTTGCTTTCTTATGCTATCAAGAAACAACCTACACTGAGCCTACACAGAAAGCAGTGAGCTCCATCAATCAAAACATTATAAAAACTGACGACCAATTACCAAAGTAAATTGTGCATGGTTCAACAGCAATTATTTTTAATCTTTACCACATGTTGGCATGTAGTTGTAAATTTGCTAATAAACATCTTAGATAAGGAAGCATAAGCCACAAGGAACATACTAACTTGTGTATGTGTGAAGTATTAACGTGTATGTGTGTTGCATCCATATATGTGTGTGCATGTTTGATGTGACATCCCAGGAGAGTTAGATCCTTCCCAGCCCTCCCGGCACCAGGAGCAGCAGGCCAAGCCGCCTCATGGCCAGGTCACGGGCCACTTTAAACTGTTTTCTTGCTCCCCACTCAGCAAACTAAAATGTTGGCTGACGGGGCTCTCAGAGGGGAAGAAAGGCTGGAGCCAGAGGGAGATGTCTCAAGAGAAACAGGGGGCGAGAGACAGTGGTCGACACAAACACGCCTGTCCGATAACTTGAATAACAGTTTTGAAGTGCAGCTCACGTACAGGGGAGAGATGTCAACCTGGGTGAGGAGGCTCCTCGGAAGATTTGGTCATTGTTACTTTTGGTTCAATTAAAACGCACGTGCATGCTGTTCACGGTTTTCTGTCTAATCCAAATGTATGCATCTGTTTGATAGTGTTTGTGTCTTGAAACCGTGATGATAACGTTTTAAAATACAAAACTGCCGTCGTCTTACTGCCCTCAGGGGAGTTCTGGTGGTCCCCTTTTGTCTACTACTGGTGAGGAAATAGCACCCTCTGGTGGACAAAGGATACAGAATAAGGGCCCAGAGGCCATGACATGGTGTTTTAATTAACATTTTAAAAATTACTTATTGCTTCAGTATTTTCATTAGGAAAAGGAACGTAACTTTGTAAGCACTGACTATCCTTCCAAACAGACATTGTTCAGAAGATATGCAAACTACATACAATATGTTAACAATCAAGTACGAATACAAAAGAATCCTTTGGAAACACCACCATTGACGAAAAGAGTAACTGAAGACCAAGTCAAATCGCAGATATAAAATGAGGCCATTGCAACACTTGAACTGGCCTTGCTGGTGACTGACTAGATCTGACTATCTCAGTGTCCCTCCAGTCTGCAGTATCTGTTATGTGTGAGAGGCACCAGTCTCTCTCTGATGCCCTGGTTCTCCTGAAGCATGCGGGAGATGGTTCTCAGCACAGACAGTCTGGCCCTGGACTGCTGTGGAGCCTGGGGCAGAAGGCAGAACAGAGAGGGGTAGGCCTAATGTGCACATTAACATGTTATTCATTTAGCAGGCACACACCTTTATCCAGTGCTACATACAATAGTGCACAGCAGATAAGATGCGCAGTAGTTAACCGTAGTTCTACAGTATTTCGGTAGACAAAACGATGCTAGTAGCCACATCAGTAACTACATTTCAGCTACCAAGCTCGGTTAACAAAGAAGACTACAGTGCAACAATAACATATCGATTAGAGATGCTAGCTAATTTAACGTGTGCATGTTAAATAAATAACACAAACACTACAATTCTATATACGAGGAGGGAGTGTGGGGAGGGTATTTGGACTATTACGTATTAGGGAGCTAATAAGATCTCTATTGATCCCCCTCTGGTAGTAAACATGACTTACTGCTTCACTTGTTGACATGGCTTCGTTCCTCTGTGAGAAAGTGAAGACATCTTCGTTCACTGTGTGAGGACTACCACCTGAAGAGAAGGAACATCCAAAGCCGATTTGACATGGTCACGCCACGGAAGAGCATTGAGTGAGGCCTAACATCTTCTAGCTTCAACTAGGCCTAACTACCTCTTGAAATATGTTATAGGCTGAAGTGCCGTAGTCTTGCTGCAAGCGTGAAACATTTCTAGACTCGCTTCTCCTCAGCGGGAGTTTTAGATTACCTGACATTCTGGAATTTGACAGGTTTAGTCTTTGAGATGTTCCTCCATGAATGCGTCGTTGATTTATTTGTTTGAACTCTAGAATAGGGGAATTATTGGGCTTCGATATGTCGGCCTCTTTCACTTTCTTCTTCATTGTGATCACAGGCTTGGTGTGTTTGGTCAGTTTAACCTTTTTAGTTGAAAGATCTAGACGCCCTTGCTTTCTCTGTTCACTGGGCAACTCGATTAAATACTCATCTGTTTGTTGTCTACCACTCTTTTGAGTAGAGCTACAAGACCGAGTGGCAAACCTAGGCACATACACAGCTCTGAATTTAGCGCCTGGCATCTTGTTCTGGTTGTAAAGTGTTGTTTGCTAAATCAGATGGTTGCCTTCGGTGTCACTGTCTCTCTAACTAAGCCCACAGAATAGTAAGCTTGTTGCTCGACCGTTTATCTGGCTAACTAACTTCTATGTGATCTGATCTCTTCTCGCGGCTGCGAGGTCCTAGCGGGAGAAATACCCATTTTGGTTTACGTTATGAATTTGAAAAACGTGTTAGAACGAAGAAGTGAACACCTCACAACAGTTAAGTGGCGTCTGTGTCGTGTCCAAAATAAACTACCTGTAGTTCAATTGGGAACGGAGTTGTAGTACAGACAGTAGAGCTATATGCTTGATAGCAAAGTCCACGCCAGCAGGTGGCGATGTGGAACATGCAGTGTTTATAAAACCTGCTCACAGGCATTCAGCCTAAAACAAAGTAGCTTAAGCCTAGAGCTGTGATATATTTTCCAAATGAATAATGTAGCTTTTGTGTTGAACAGACAATATGTGTCATATTATGTGCAGTAGGGCCTGTGAGGCCTTTTGTGGGCCTGTGAGGCCAACATATTGTACTAGGCCTACTGATTGAGGTGAAATGACAAAATATCTTGAACTTGTGAAATCTTATGTAATTGTACTCAGTACTATGAAGCAGCTTATGAAATGGGGTTTAACCAGTAAGCCTAGCGAGGGTAAACAGTGGAGTGTTATGGGCACCATGGAAGACTGTACCCACTCCATAACTGTGGAGAACGCAAACAGTTATATTTGCAGCAGATTAGGGTACACTTGCCATTACAGAATTTGATTGTGCTTGATAAAACTGTTGATATTAGAGGGCAAGAGGTCTGCACCAGAATCGGTTCAATATCTCTCCACTCATTAAAAACATCCACCCCTGAAACAGACTGGCACTATAAATACCTCTGACCTGATTCAGCTCATCCAGCCAGATGTGCGTGAAGAGATCTCAGATAAACAAATCGCAGATACACACAGCATAAATTACTGCTACACACTTCCTATACACATCTACAGCTTCTTTATATTGTAACACACACAGGAACACCAGATTTACACACTGGTTCCCTTTACTGTCAGATTTATATCCTTCACATAGAACACATTACCTCTCCTCCCTCCACATCCGAGTGAGGGACTAACACTGTCAATGTGTTAGTGCATGAGTACAAGAGAAAGAGTGCAACAGAAAGGAGGAAAAAGGGTAAGTAAAAATGAGAAGCCTTTGGTTGTACCCTGTACAAATAACCTACACTTGTGTCTTCCTCACAGTCGTTTTATTCTTTCAACATCTCACATTACAAATACTTCAAATGTATGCATACAGTTATAAATAGTTGGCTGCAAATGATTATATGACATTAGATCTTTGTTTTACTTCAGTACTACAAACCAACTATAAAAACTGACTGTCTGTATTACATAGCATAACTTAATCAGGAGGAAAATATAAAAATGGAAACTTATAAATGTGAAATGACATAATAAAAATCAAGATGATATCTCAAGTAAAAAAAAGTTATATCAATAAATACAACCTTCCCAGCATACAATTAAAAACTATTGAAATTTTGCAATCAAGTAATACTAAACAGACATTTCAATATTATTTTCATCTGAAAAGGTGAAGCACAATACAGCAATTAGAAAAACTAGACACATCAACAAGTTTAACACATCACCCAAAAAATAGAACAAAAATCTGATCAAATGATAGTTATACATTTCAATTGAAAATATAGCAAATGCTAAATACATTATAGACCTAGTATTTACAATGTTTTCAATCACAGTAGCATGGTAGTAGCAAAATAAGTGAATAAGCACAAAACTAATGTTTAAAAATAAATTTAGGTATACATTAGTAGAAAGTATTTTTCTTCGCAGACACCAGTATGTACTATAGGAAACTGAACAGAAATTGTGGTTTGCATGGTTTCTATTGTTTACATGATCTACATTGCAGACTGTTTCAGGAAAGAATAAGTATTGCACATAATGGCTCGAAGTTAACTTGCAACATTAATCACATTCAAGTCTATGTCCCAAAGCATGCCACATCACAAGGGGGGGGCAAGTGGTCAAGTATCCTCAACAAGGGTCCTATAGAGTGTCCTCTACATGACAAAACTCAACCAAGTGTTCTCAATCGTGTGGCCTGCATGTACAGTATGTCTGTGTGAGGAAGGCAGACAGTGTCATGTAGAGATAGGCGAGCCAAAAGAGAGAAGGAAAAGAAACAACTTAAAGAGGGTGAGAAATAAGAGATCTAGTGCGTTACATTACATTAGGTCCTGCGTTAACACTAGGCCACGGTGTTTTGAATTACATCATGCGTGACAAGAACATGTGGAGCCTATAGTGGCTCCAGGGAGAATCTAAATATTTCAACACCTGTCATTCATTCGGGCAATACAAGGGAGAGGATGAACATTGACCAAAGCCAAAACGTTTACCCTATGTTATCGTTACCGACTACTATCTAGAAGCTGAATATCTGAATATATGTTCAAGACTATCAAAATGAGTTTAGAAAGGTCTCGTCATGCCTTAAGATCCTGTACTTGTCTAATAGGACAGAAGAAAGTCTGTATATGATCGGCTAATGTTAACCTTTTTTCTTTTTTTTTTTTTTATCTACAGAATCACACCAATGCACCAACAATAAGATTTACCAGCACTTAAATATATAAAAAGCTAAATTGAAAATTATATTAATATCATTCATTTTTTTCTTTTAAATTAAGTTTACCATAAATGCAGATCTCTTAGTAACAAAGGTACAAAATTATTTTTCACCAAGTGAAAAAAATGAGGTATTGCAAAAGGAGTCTCCCATCTTGTGAAAAATGTGCCTAAAATGACTATTGAAAAAAATATTTAGAAAAGTAGTGCATAATAAATGTATATATGTTCATGACAAAATAATCAGCTATAAAACACTGTACAAAAATCAGCAGGCCATGTATAAAATAATATCTTTATCTCTGTGACAGCAAATTCTTCAGAGTCTCCTGCTGCTACCACATCCCACCACAACCTCTATGATAGAAGCTCCAGTCATGGTGGAGAGTACAGTGGAGCACCATGAAGACAGCTCTGGGAGACTGGACCGTGCATTCCCCTTAGGTTGTACTACATTAGCATGTTAGCTTCCAGTGCTAATATCCCTGACAATATAAAGTGAGCAAATACTACTGCCAATACCTGAGCCCAGAGGGCTATGTCTTACTCAGCGGAAACCTTGGTCTACATTTCTTTTTTTTTCCCTTCTTCTGCTTCTCCACATCTCTTTAACTGAAGCCACTCTACCCTTCCTATTCTGCCTGCCAGTGGAGACATGGATGACCCCCAGACATCCCTCAGATCAAGATTTCCTTCTGATCATTTTATTCTTTTTTAGGCCCATCTTTGGTTTTACCCCATTCTGGTTACAAAGTGTTACATTTTCAACCAAGGCCTAAAAACGCATGCCAGCAATCTAAAAAACGGCATGCCTGACTGAGGGGAGGAGATTTGTGTGTTGTGAAGTAGCCTGATGCTGTATTCTGAACGGCTTGAAGAAGGAAATCATCCACTGCCATAGTGTTTCTACCTGTTAAACCCAACCAGTTGCACTCAACCTTTGGTTAACAATATAGTTGTTCTCGAATCCTGCATGCGAAAAGTAACAAAATAAGTGCACCCTTCTTAAACACAACTTTTATAGCCACATACCATTTCAGGTGCGACACGAATCTCACTCAAATTTCATTATGTTACTCTTGACAACAAATGTAAGCAGCTTCACCAGCTAATGCGAGAAAAGAAAGTACAGTCAAGTCAGAAAACATCTATTTTCCAAATCTAATGCATCCAAGTACTCATGCACACCTTAACTTAAATTCAAAACATAAATGGGATTCACTTTTTTTTCTTAGCATTTACTTATCTTAGAAGGCCCAATTTAAAACATGAAAATAAAAATTAAATTAAGATTTTAAGTTATTTTTCTCCAACTAAAAGTAACGAGCAAAAAGAAAAGTGCATTTATTTTCTAAACCCACCCGACCCCTAACCCTACCTCATTCTGTCCACTTCCCTCCCACCCTAGCATCCCACCCCCCTCTCCCTCCCACCTCCCCTATCCCCCCCTTCCTTCTCCTCGTCATCCTCAGTTCCAGCGGAAGGAGATGTGCCGGGGCCTGTCCCCTCCCTCCTTCACCAGGGGCTTGTGGAACTCACGCCCGGCGCGGGAGTGGATTGCGGCCCAGCAGTACTCACAGTAGTACTGCAGACAGGTGACGTTGGCGCAGAAGAACGGGGCGAACTTGCCCCCGCAGCGCGTCCCCTGGCACTCGTCACACAGCTGGTCATCCAGAACGTATGGCTTCACTTCCACCTGGACAAGGTGGAGGGAGGGAGGGAGAGAAAGGGAGGGGGTGAGAGTCAAGAGAGATAGGGAGGGCTGGGGTTAAACAGCCAACTCTAGACACGTTCTCAAACAAGATGACATCAGATGTAACAACGTAATCTGGATAGGTGGAGAGTCTGTACCCTGGAGAGCTATCCCTCCTGTGGGATTTGACTCCAGTTAGAAATAACCCAACTGATCATATTAAACAGCCAATTATTAGAATCAGGTGTGCTAGATTTGGGTTATCGAAAAAATAAAAATACTTCTGGATGGTAGCTCTCCAGGAACGAAAGCTGTCCAGGACCAGGGTTGGAATCTCACTCGGAAGAACAAGCCAGTGGGCGGGGTTTTTTTGGTTTTTTGTTTTGGTGAATTTATTTGGTATCCAGCTGATTTCCCCCGTAGCAGGGTGATAGAGCAGGCGAAGACAACAACCGGACTCACCCGTTTGTCAATCTCCCCGTGCTGCAGCTGAACGAATCGGGCGCTGATGGCCGCGATGTAGCTCTGCTGATTGGAGAACGCCACTCTCCCCGCCCCTTTTGGATATTTGAGTTCCGGGTCGGTGTCGATCCCGGCGTAGCACACGCCCCCGTACAGACGGTCCATGATCATCGCCAGCTCCACTGGAACAGACAGTTACACATGTCTGACCTGGTTCCACAAACAGTACTAGATCACTCTTTTAAGTCCCTCAATATTTTCCAGCTTTCATTCCCTTGCCCCCATGTCCCTCAAGACGCAATCCAGTACCTGCACGTAGAGGGCGTGGCACGCCCCCTACAAAGATGGTCTTCCTGGGGTCCAGGGGCTGAGAGCCGTCCATCACAAAGTCGCTGTCGTTCAGGTTCCAGGGCCGGATCTGGACCTGGAGGACGGCCAGTGTAGGAAACGTGTTGAGACCTTACATCTCTCTGAACTTACATCCCTCTCACCTCGCTCTCGTTTACTCCTCCCCCCCCCCCCCCCCCCACTCCACCACCCCCAAACTACCCATTTAACTTCTTAACGTCTAACGTCTTAACTTCTGACCCTGAAGATTAAGATCGCCCCTCACACAGGTTTATAAACTCCCTGGAGCTCGATTATAATCAGTTGATTTAGCATCCGCTACATGACTATAACGTGAACTTACAAAACACATGCAGGACACACACACAGAACTCACAGGTTTGTCCTTGATGGTGGGGCTGGACACACAGAGGTAAAGCTTGCCATCCTCCTCAATACAGGCATCTATCAGAGCCTGGACTGAGCTCTCGTCTTGGAACAGTAAGAACGCATAACCTGGCCAGGAGAGAGGGGCGCTCACATCCCATCCTCTTACTGTACACACACGCCCATCCACTGGGTCACAAGTCTCCACTCAGCTGTGGCGTTCTATCATGTTAACTGGGATCAAATGGTGTCATCATAGAATAAAAGACTCACCTTTAGGTGGGAAATAGGACTTGCTCTCCGCCTTGTGGGGCCAGTCGACAAACAGGTGTCCGAACCGACGGAAACTGGCCGTGATCTCGTCCTCGTCGATGTCCGGGGGCAGCCCGCCCACGAACACCTTGCGTGAGTAGCGTTCCACGCGCTCCCCATTCAAGTGGGGGAAACAGTGGGCGGAGCCAAGGCCGGGCAGACCCTGGTCACCTGAGTCCTCCTCTCCGAAGGAGCGTTCATCCTCCATGGGGAAGAGGGAGGAGTGGCCTGGCGAAACGCAGATGGACAACCAATCAGATGATCTCGAGTCTCCCGAGCCCTTTATTAGAATCATCTAACCCTGTAGCCCAGGTGCTCGTTTCAATTCTGAATCTACCCATCACTAAAAGGTGGTCGGGCAGTCTCCATAATGTGGACCGAAGCAAGAAAGCTACATGGATAAACGAGAGGCGACAGGGATTTCATGTGGATGATGACTGCATCAACTGTGATTTAGTATGACATCAATCACAAGATAATTGTTATTTGAATGTCACTTCATGGCAGGCGACCCTGGCGCAAAACACACTTGGCCCAGCAGAAAACAGGCCCCACACAAAGAGCACCTCTTAGTGGTGAACAGACGAAGCAGCAGCCCGAAGCAGTCAGCATTTTGGGAAGAGAACTGAGGCCAAACCGTAAAGTCAGAATGAAAGCGTCTTGGCTTTGCAAATGTAGTTAGGCAAAGTGAAAACAAGATAAAAACATATTGACAATAGATTTACCTCGTCGTCTGCCATAGCTCCTAGCTGCATGTAAAACAAGACAGAACACTATGCATCACAATTCAGTACAGGGCTTTGTCACAATACACCCCCCCCCCACTCACATCTACATACATAATCTTGTCACTTGTTAAGGACAACATACCATTCATAGGTAGGGACCCGTCTCCGCCCTGGTGTGAGAAACCATAGCGACCTGTATGGGGGGTGGAGACAGGAATTCAGTTTCACACAGGAGCCAGGATCCTTCCATGAAGCTCAATGTCTGTTCCAACTACAAGTCCCACAATTACTCTGAACCAGTGCCAGTTAATTACATGTGATCAAATAATGTGAATACGGAAATAAGTTTAAAAACAAACAAGTGTTATCCATAAGCATCAAGAGAGTTCTTAATCATTTGGAAATGAATGATACAAATGTACAGAGATGAGAATTTCGATAGTGTGAATAAACTGGTCCAAACAGATTTTTACAGATTAAAGAGCGTACTTCAAAAGACAGGATGTGACAAAACTTAACCAAAATGTTTTATTCATGACAATGAGTGGAGGAGAAAGATCAAAGTGCCGGCACAGCAGGAATATAGCAGGTGTGTGTGTGTGCATATGTTATAGAAGGCTTCCTGACTGAAACACTCATAACCTGCCGTATTAAGCCAATCAAAATCAAGCTGCTACCTACCTTAATAATCCAGGCAACAACAAGAAATTCTTACATTCGTGTAGACGCGAGTGAGAAACCAACCTTTCAAAGAATCCTGCTCAGCCCTCATAATATCAATCAGAGAGTTCTCCAGAGAATGCATGCTGAAACCATCAAAAGATCGGGTTCTATCCTGCTGAGAAAAGGCAGAAAGACAATTAGCCTTTGGTGTTCCAACCGAGGACACCGCCTGATACAAAACAGCCACAGGTGCTGGGCGATCCTCTTGACAGGTCGCCGTGACGGCAACGCAACAATCAAATGGCTCAAGATCATGTGTTGGTGTTCCTCCACCACCATATGGCAAACCCTCACAGGGGCTCATCGCTGTTATTTGACCAAAAACTAAACCCTCTTAATCTATTGTTATACATCTGGAGCAAATATATCCACGAGTCATGTAATTGCTTTGGCTTTTAAATTTCATACAAGCAGACAGACAAGTGTAAAGCAACCAGAACTGCCCTCGAGCGCTCTGCTGAAACTCAAGATCTTCTGATCAGGTGTGGACAAGATGGCTGTCATCCCAAACAGACACACGAGGATAAGATGCAGCAACTGCATTGCTTCCACCCAACAAAGCCTCTCAGATCTGCACGCAATCGCAGGGATAAACGTATATAGGGCCGGGAACTGGGCCAGGCTTACTGTTTAAAAGCATAAAAAATGTGTCCATCCCTCAAGCCTTCATTTAGCATACACTCGTCCTCACTGAATGAATTTTTCATTGGCTAGTCCATCAGTGGAGCTTGTGAAAACAAAATGTCCGCCTAAATCCAAATCATCTTTCACTGAACTTATGGGAGAGGAGGTGAGAAGAGGAAGAAAATATGTCTTGTTGGGCATCTGACCAAGGCAAGAGAGCCTGGGGAGGTTATGACACAACACTGCAACCTCCCAGGCACGCAGCTCCACCCAAACAAGGACGGCAGAAAGGCTGTGCCATAATCAGATTAGACCATGTTCTTACTAGGTCAAATGATCTCAAAGAAAGGCATTACCTGGACACACGCATACTCTATGCACGTACACACACAATATTCACCAATCCTATCAGGTGCTCTACACAATTGCCCGTTTCCTGTTGACATTGAGCATTGTTGTACATTAGCATGTACCATCTCGGGGGACAGAGAATAATATACTTTAGTATGGCATTTGAATTTGCAAAACAGTGATCATTTCACCAAACAGTTATTTTAAACAGACTGCATGACAAGACTAGCATGACTCAGCACTAGTTTGCGCAAAGCTTATTAGGTTATAAGATAGGGGAACTACCCCACATGTCCTCCATTTTGTTTGCACTGCAAGCTTCCGCCTTCTCCTAAGCCCCCAGGTTTAATGTACTGCATCAGTGAACATATCCAGGCCTCACCTGGAAAGGGAAGACGCCGTCACTGCGGCCCATGCCATCTTCCATCCAGCCCTTGTGGTTGAAGCCAGAGCTGTTACGTGGGTATTTCTGGGAGGGCACCTGGGTAAAAGACATCTTGTAAGAGTCGTGGGCACTACGCTAATGCAATAGTGTCCGAATCGCATTTACTCAGACAGGAGAGTCTGCAATGCTATAGTCAAATACAATATGTAATCTATGCTATGTCTTGCTAAGGTAATGTGCCAGAAAATGAAATCTGTGGCTAACTGGGCTAACTGATAAGTCCTCGCTCCTCAGTGTGGAGAACAATCAATTTACGAAAAGGAAGATCCTGGAATAACAAGATAACTAGTTGAAGCACACAAAAGACATGCTGCAACTTAAGTTTATTGCACAATAGCTGTGTTATTTGGGCTTAGGGGGTCTGCTGTCCATGTTCCAATTGGGTAGGAATTATGACGCTCGTACCTGGTTGTTGGGGAAGGATTTCTTCAAAGGAGAGATGGAGTTTAGGGCTGTCACACCTCCATTGAGCCCCCTGCGGTACTCCCGAACCCCCTGGGAGCCTCCCCAGCCTCCATAGCCCCCGCCAGGGCTCCAGGAGGTAGAGGTGGGGGTGGAGGGACTCTGGTAGCTCCCCCAGGGGGAAGGGGGCTTGCTCTGGGCAGGGGTGAGGTGGGGCAGCTGGGTGAACGCTCCAGAGCGGTGGGGGTGAGGGGGGAAGGAGGGCTGGGCGGGGTGGGGGCTGGCCGGGGAGCGGCGGTGTTGCTGGGGCACCCCCTGGCTGTGGGGGTGATAGTGGTGGGGGTGGGGCGGGGGGGGAGGAGGGTGGTGCTGGGAGACCGGCCCGATCTGGGGCGAGAAGCTGCCTCCGCCACCAAACCCGGGCCCAGCGTGGTGGGAGAAGTTCTGGAACAGCAGTGGAGGTCCGTTGGCGTTGGAGCCGGCCGCGCTGAAGAACCCTCCCACATCCTCGCCCACCACGGGGGATGGGTTGGACGGGACGGCGGGGGACCAGTTGTTGAAGCTGGTCAGTGAGGAGGACGAGGAGGTGGACTGGGCACAGCTGGTTCCTATGCCCAGGGTGTCCTGGTAGTCGAAGCCCCCCAGCACGGGTGACTCCATCCTTAGCTTCTCCTTCCCACCACTGCTCTCCAGGGAGCCCTTCTCCAGAGAGCCTTCTTCGGGCAGAGCTCCATCCAGCTCCCCTAGGCCTCCTCCGGTCTCTTGCTGGCCCGGGGAGAGGGCCTGAGGCTGAGCCTGTGACTTGTCTTGCATGTCCTGGAGGTCCAGGGCTTTGGACTTGTCTGACTCAAGAATCTCATCTTGCATGTTAGTGTGCTGGGCTACGGCCGGGAACAGCCAGGCGCTGCCCCCATTAGTGGAGCCGTTGTTGACGAAGGCTGGTGGGCTGGGGGGGTTGGAGGGGTGGTGGTGGGGCTGGGGCTGGAGGTGGGGGGGGATCCTTACTGGGAAAGCAGATTTATTACCACTGCTGTTCTTGACCAGGACTCCGAACCCGTAGTCCCCCATTTATAAAACCCAGTAAATCCTTGCTTGGCTTTTTGTCTTTCTAGGTTGTGTCTTCTTTTTCCTGTGGGGGGGAAGAGAGCGAGAGAGACAGACAGCGCAGAAGAAGAGGGCATTAATGCAAAAGGCTGTTACACCACAATTTGATCTGGCCTCAAAAACACAAGCCAGGCCAACTGCAATGACTTTGCTGTGGCTGCACCCTGGATGCTTGGTCTTGTGATGTAATCAATGAGATTAAATCATTGACTCGCTGATCCACGGCAGGCCTAGATGAGATATTACACTAGCATAGCAGCAGCCACCACGGAAAACACCCAACCTAACCTGCGTAGGCTAACTGCGAAAGCAGCAAATAGCTCAGGCTACAGTGTAGCTGACGTCTCCAAAGGTCGTTATGTGGCTAACAGCAAGCTAACAGCTGCTCCGCTACCCTACATGTGCCCCGTAAATCATATGATTGCAATGATCCATTTCAGCGTCGGTCACTGCATCTCAATAGGCCTATACGTGTATGCTCGAATGCTATAGTTGGGCAAAGCACAAGCACATACCGAATATCTTCCTTTTTCTGCAATGACCTCCTCCGACGCTACCATTTAAATAGAGGAAAATTCTGATGACGTCTCTTGTCTGTTCTGAATGTAGGGTAGTTCCCCTTATACAAGCTGCTTGGCTAGCATACTAGCTTACAGCACATACATAGTAGCAGATTTGCAAACCATCGACAGACAATTTGACGCAGATTGGCAACAGTAAATCAGAAATGAAACAATGTACCCGAAAATCAAGAGCGGTATATCAGCAGAATTTGCACGGATAGCAGTAGCCGCAAATGGTGTATGGCTCTTTAAACGTCCTCGTCGGTTTCGTGTCCTGTATGTTCAATGTCATACAGCCTTCCACTCGTTGTCATCATCGTTTTTTAGATTTCAAAGTACGAACGTAACCTTAGTGCTACTAAAGGTTTAACATAAAATATAAGTAATTGAGAATGTTTCGTTCATATACCTCTAGTTTGGTGACATGACCTTATCGTTTCTTGATGTAGCCATATTTCAGCTTTTTTCCTTTTTCTGCATTTCCCAGGGAGCCGGTGTAAATGGTCTCTTCTCTTCGATGACAGCTGGGCCAGTCGGGAAACACTTCCGTCTCATAGCCCCGCCCCGTCCATCAACCACCATCCACAAAGTGCAAGGGTTTCCCTTTCCAGTCCCGCCCACTTTTACAGATGACTCGCATTTAATTGGATACTTCTGAGCAGACCACACCTATCTCACTCCTTTTCAATGAATGACACATGCGTTCCAGACGTTCTCCTCCCAAATAAGGATGTTTAGAAATTCATGGGAGGAGTCTTGAAATATTGACATATTAAGACAGTTATCTCCCAAAGCAGTTTTCTTGAAAACATCTCGAATTATGAAATTACATATATTTTCCTGCTCTCCTCACCCTACAACACATTGATTTTCTGATAACTATGATGTGGCAAATCAAAAGCCGCCTTGGTCATGTACCTTGTACTGAGTCACAGTGATGGTAAACAGTAAACAGGTGTTGGTGACATGTTTTTTTGCTGCAGAGTTGACCTTGTTCTGAAAATGAAGAGAAAGAAAGAACACAGAGAAACAATCGAGAGCCGGAGAAGGAGAGAGAGAAAGAGAGAGAGAGAGAGAGAGCAAGAGAGAGAGAGAGAGAGAGAGAGAGAGAAAGAGAGAGAGTGAGAAAGTGAGACAACTACTGCAAGCGCCAAGGCTGTTAAAGCTGTAGAGGGAGGACACAGAAACAGGGAAGGCGGGGGTGGTGAGGGGGGAGTTGAGGGGTGGTGGAGGGGACTTGGAGAAAGTCAGATTGTTATGGCATACAGCTCGAAGCTCAGCACACAGCATAGCAACTGCATAGCAATCTCATTAAAATAAGCTGCCGCTATTTTCAGCTCGTAATCGAGCTTGAAAGCTTGATTAATCTCGCCTTATCATATCTGAACGTCTCTCTCTCTCTCTCTCTCTCTCTCTCTCTCTCTCTCTCTCTCTCTCTCTCTCTCTCTCTCTCTCTCCGTATCTCTCTCTCTCTCCCCTCCAACACACACACTTTCTGTGTCCAATGTATTTCTCTCTTCTATCTGCAGAGATGTCCGTAAAGCCCTTCCTAACCAAAGCTTTAGTACTGAGCATGATTGTACAGTGGTGGAAATACAGTCACCAACCCGTTTTATTTCGCAAACTGACAGTGCATACATTGCATACACCCTGTGGCATCTGAACCATATGCTGTGAAATGAAACTGTCACCCATCTGCAGTTTGATCAAATAGATTCCCCTCACCCACCAACAGCTTGTCATTCAGCACCTCTCTTCAGATGATCTGTGCCTGCATGTCATCGCTTCTACTGTGTGTACAGCCACACCCTGCCTCACTGGGCCTGCCCCCCCCCAACCACACACACACACGCACACACGCACACATACACACACAGCCTGACGTCTACCCCCCCTTCCTGGGATGCAGTTCCTGCTAGGGCAGTGGGTGTTAGCAAACAATGGACAGCCTAGGTCATGAGTTTGTCTTTTGTTCATGCAGGGCTACTGAGCTGGCACGGAGGTCACTGTCTGGTCGTGCTGGTGAGCATCACAGACTTGGACACCGTGTCTGACCGCACAGCACACCATAAACGCAGATTCACAATTTTGTTTTAAATAAATGTTTGAAAACGTTTATAAGACAGAAACCTCATTAGGTTTGACTGCAGATGAACTGAACAGGGTATTCTTTATGCTAAGGCTCTGTCTCTCTCCCACTCTCTCTCTCTCTCTCTCTCTCTCTCTCTCTCTCTCTCCGCTCTCCTTTCTTCCTCCCCCCTGTCATAGGTTCTCTGCTCTCCTGCGAGAGAGTAAGGGGGTTGTAAAGCTGTTGCTGGCATCACTCGGAGACATGCTCTCTGGAACTCTCTGGACATGTGAGTCTGTGTCCTGGCCAGTGTGAAAGAGAGAGAGAGGGAGAGAGAGAGAGGGAGAGAGAGAGAGAGAGAGAGAGGGAATGAGAGAGAGAGAAAGAGAAAGGAAGGGAGGAAGGGAGAGAGAGGAAGAGGGAATGAGAGAGAGAGAACGAGAGAGGGAGAGAGGGAGAGAGAGGGGAGGGAAGCTAGCCAGCTGTTGTCACCCTGCCAGCAGTTACCTTAACACATGACCAAGACAGCCTCTAACCCCACAGCCATGGAGAGAGAGAGAGAGAGAGAGAGAGAGAGAGAGAATTAGAGAGTGTGTGAGAGGATAGGGAGAAAAGAGAGTGCTGCCTACAGAAAAACTGCTCAGTGGCAGTCCATCAAAGGGGGAGAGTAACCTGAGCACAACAAGCCGTGTCAGCAGTTTTCTCCCTGAGTGTGTCAATTTCAGTCCTCCCCATGGAAACAAAACCCAGCAACAGAAGTTCCATTTATAGAACAGCTTGAGTATGGTCCACTTATGTTGAACTTCACTGAAGGAAAATCATCAGTATTGTTATTAGGACTTACTATGGGGTCTAGCGCAAACATATAGACAAACACTGTAGGCCAAGACCCGAAAGCTTCTGTGTGTACTGTCACAGAAGCAGATAAGATCCATCTACGGCTCCCTCATCCACGTCTTTAATGATTCATCCATGGAGCCCAGTCCCTCAATCATTCATATCTTAGTTAACAGGGCTCCTGCGAGCGGCCATCTCCAGTTTCCAACCTTACCAGGCCCAGAGAGTCCAGCTACTGTTCAGCTCTGCACCAAGCCTGCCTGTCTGTCTGGCAGTCCCTGTTACCATACCAACCGCCTGGCGTTTCTGCCTGTCTGCGGCCGGCCGGCCTGTCCGTCTGGTTGTGGTTCAGCGCTCATGTTGTTTCTCTCTTTGAAATATGTTTTAATATACGATCCGGGGCAGCTAGTCACCTGATCATTAGTTTAATGTCAGCGTTGGGCTCGACGATGTTTAGAGTTACAGTGTGTCATTCATGTTGTGTTAGTTAGTAAGTAACCTAAGGCAAAGCAGTTCAGCTGCTCTGTGTCTGTGTGTCACATGATCAGATGGTTCTTGAGTGTCTCTGTGCATGCATCAGATTGCATGTATGCTGTGTGTGAGTGTATGCCTGTGTGTGTTCATGTGTGTGTGTGTGTGTGTGTGTGTGTGTGTGTGTGTGTGTGTGTGTGCAGTGAGTTACAGGGCCACACTGTCAGTGGTTCATACCAGTCCCAGCCCTCTGATCTATCTTATCTTGCAGTTCCAGAAGGAGACAGGGGGGAGGAGCAAGGGGCAACAGTGGCATGAGTGTCAGCATGTTGCTCACGCAGCCCCTGTCATCTCCCTGTGCTGCCGAATCAAACACTCCCTATTTCTTCCCTCGCCTCCACTCTAAAAACACTGCTGAGTGGTGAGTACTCTATGACACAAGCAGGCTACAATCTTTTCTGTGTTCCTTTTTCATTCGTTCTTCGGATTAGATTCAAAATGGCTTCATTGGTCCGTTTGATTCAAAACAAGACCCGCGAGTTGAATTTCAAGTCTGTTTCAAAGTTTAGAACTGACTCTTACGTTTTTGTTAATAGCCAATGCGGTTTCCTGAAGTGCATTTTGACTTATTGGTGGAGTTATGTCGCCACCCAGTGGTCATTAAATGTTAAACCAAGTCCCTTCTGGAAACTAACACAGAGCCCATCCTTTTTTCTTTTTTTTCCCATCTGTACTCCACAGTTTTAGATTTGTAATCAATTCACAAGCGGTTAAAGTGCACATTCTCACATTTTAAAGCGTTCTTTTCACCTCCATACTTTGCTCTTGCTATCTCTATGATACAAGTTAATCTTGGTCTCATCTATCCACAACACATTTTTACAGAACTCTGCTTGCTCTTTTAAATATTTCCTGGAAAACTGTGGACTGGGCCAAGCTGCTTTCGGCTAAGACTTGGTTTGCATCTTGCAGTGTAGGCTCTGTATTTCTGTTAATGAAGTCTTCTGCGGACAGCAGTCATTAAAACATCCACACCAGCCTCCTGAAGAGAGTTCCTGACCTGTCGGACTGGGTTTTTTCTTCATTATGGTGAGAATTTACCTAATTTACTGTTCTAAACAGTAGAATTAGGTAAGCTTAGGGGTTTCCTGTGTCTCTTCTCGTTTTTCTTCTTATTTCTCAGCCTTATAATGGCTTTCTTCACATTATTAGCACAATTCTAGTCCCTATGAGGACAAACAGTACCAAGACACTCCTGAGGTTTTCAAAACCTACAATGAAGACGAGATGCTGAAAACGTTCTTACACCCGCAATAACGTCACGATGAAACACACATCCATTGTGATCACCTACAAATCCCTCCGTCCCAAACATGACGGTGCCCTGAAACGGGGACATACGAGGCATCACAGGTGTTATCATTTCTACATGTTCAAGTTTGAACCAATCATGTAATGTTAGCGTATTTTGGGAGACGGCAAAAAGCCAAGGTTGTATTGTAGAGAAGCACATTAAGGCTGTGTTTGATGTGACTGTTTCATGTGGGCCCCAATACATTAGTCTGCATAAATAAAGGCTCCTATCAGAGCACTCAGCTCTCCCTTTCTCTTTTTTCTACTATATCCATGGTGAAACCAGGGTCACAGTTCGAAGGGTCACGCGAGCCTCGGCCTGCAAAATGTCTCCAGAAATGGCGGCCAGACAAAAGCTGTTTTGAAGTCTCCTCCTCTCAAATCTTTGTCCCTGTCTAAATGTTTACGCGCGCTGTGTATACAGTGTGGGAGGGGCACCGCAGAGACACGGACACTGCCAGCGTGCCCCAAGAACGGAGCCGACACGCTCTCTGACGTAAACACAGCACTCCTGTGGAAGAGCCGACTTTCCAAGTCTTTGAAACTTTAAACACAGCCTGTATTTCAGTGTCAAATGAGATCAAGGCATCTGTTGGCATGAGGCATACCTGAGGCCAGATATCCTTCTAAGCTAACCTGCTTCATGACCTGATTTATAACCATAACCTTGTTCATTTCTCTTTTTTTCCT